>NC_079200.1:5749077-5754077 GCF_029499605.1 Hyla sarda
GGATGCACTGGTCATCCCGTGGTTGTCCTTCAGTCTCCTTTACTTCTTTCCGCCTCTCCTGCCCAGGCTTCTGCAGAAACTCAAGGCGGAGAGCGTTCCCGCCATTCTGGTGGCTCTAGACTGGCCCAGGTGCGCGTGGTACGCCAACGTAATTCTTCCGGGGTGATTTGCACCATGCTTAGGGCGCGGAAGCCTTCCGGAAGCTAGGATTTACCATTGCACTTGGCGGGCTTATTTCCGGTGGTGCGAGGCTCAGTCCATTTCTTAAGGCTTCCAAGGTGACCACTTTGCGGTGGACCCGTTCTGCCATTTCGGAATTGTACCATCGTAAGGGAAAGGTCCAACCCTTTTGGGTGACTGCACATTCCAAGCGTTCCGTTGGGACTTCTTGGGCGCTCCGCAGTAGCCTTGCAGGCCCATGCTGCAGGTCCATAAGGCGGCAACCTGGTCGTCCTTGCACACTTTAACTAAATTCTACCAAGTGCACACATTCGCGTCAGCTGATGCTAGTTTGGGTCGCAAAGTGTTGCAGGCGGTGGTGGCTCAGTCCTCTGCCTGATTGTGTTGGGTATTTTTCCCACCCCGGGGACTGCTTTGGTACGTCCCGTGGTTTGTTTCCCCCAATGGAACTGACTGAGAAAAGTAGATTTTATATGCTTACCATAAAATCTCTTAGAGGATCCATTGGGGGGACACAGCACCCACCCATTGTGTTTGTTGCTAGGGTTCGGTTTAGTCCGAGGGGGGGGTTTCGGTTCATTTTTGTCTTGTTCCCTTGGACATCTGCTGGTTTCTGTCTGTCCCCTCCTCCTGCTTTGGGCCTAAACAGATTAGCTCAGGGTCTGTATATTCTGCCGGCAGGGGGCGACTTTCTTTTGTATGCCTAGTGGCAGCAAGATATACCTGGTTTCTGTGTCCCCCGTTGGATCTTTTGAGATTTTATTGTAAGTATAAAAAAAAATCTACTTATCCTAATCCCAGATAGCAGTAAACAGCGATGGGGGCTTAACAGCGCCTGTTTGCAGTTTAACACCCCCCTCACCAGAAAGCTGAGATACTCCGGGGAGTGCCGGCAAGCAACTGAAGGTGCCCGATCAGAATTTCGGTTGTCAGCCGTGACTTACGTTGCCTATACCAGTAGGCAACGTCACTATACCACACTGCCTGCTGGAAGAGATGTTGTGGGGAGGACAGAATAGAACTGTGACAGGTAAGTATTTTTTTTTTTTTTTTTTTTTTTACGGGGACTTAATATTACAAGTGGCCCCATCTACTGTATGGAGGCACAGAGACAGGCCTAGCTCCTACGAGTTGGGTATGTCTACCATACGGGGAAACAAAGGTGGGCATAGCTATAAGGGGGCAAAGGGGTGGGCTTAGCTACTATATGGGGAAAAAAAGGTGGGCGTAGCTAACATATGGGGGTCAGAGGTGGGCATAGCTACCATATGGGGGTCAGAGGTGGGCATAGCTACTGTATGGAGGCACAGAGACAGGCCTAGCTATTACATAGGGGCAAAGAGGTGGGCCTAGCTACTGTATGAGGGGACCAGAAGCAGCCGTATGGTCCTTACTATGAAATGGGGGCACAGAGGCGGGACTAACTACTAAACAGGGGCACAGCAGATCAGCTTTGTGTAGAAAGTTCTGTCAACATAGCCAAAAAAAAAAAAACAGAAGAGCAAAAAAACTACATTGGTTATTTTTATTCATCTTTATACATATGGAACATCCCTCTTTATATACACATCAGCTTTTATACATAGATTTTTTTTTTTGTTTCGTTTTAATTTTTTACAATTTGCAGGATTTCAGAAGAGAGTCTGGTTATAACGTCACTCAGCGTTTATATATCTCATACATAAAAGAACAGGAAATAACCGCAAAACAACGGATAAAAGAAACAAAGCTAAAAAACATAAAACGAGTACATAACGGGACGGCCGAGAACCTGTACAAATCTACTAGCGTTTGCCCCTAGAAAGGTTTGTCAATGGTTTTAACCATGGAAAATAAACCATTTGAGTTTTAAACATAAAATAGCAATATACAATGGGATTTGGGGGGGGGGGTTTGATCCCTGGCGTGCATCTGTGAATCGGTCGTGATGTTACTGGCACGCATAGTGGTGCAGTAATGCCAGTGTTTTCAGCTGTTGCAAAACTACAACTTCCAGCATGCCTGTCTGCCTCTTCTTAAGGATTCACACTGTCCTGTAAAGGTAAATCAAGGATTTATGTCTGCCTCCTCCAGAGGATCTACACTGTCCCTAAAAGGTAAATCAAGGCTTGCCTCTCATCTCAGTCCTTAGTGCAGTGGTCAAGCTGTGGGCCTCCAGCTGTTGCAAAACTACAACTCCCAGTATGCCCGGACAGCCTTTGGCTGTCCGGGCATGCTGGGAGTTGTAGTTTTGCAACAGCTGGAGACACACTATTTGGTATAAACTTCCTATAACACTGAGCTCCCCTATCTGCCTGTTACCAGGAAATAATGCCCCACCCCAAAGGAGGATAGTGGTAATCGTAGCATATCTGCCATTTCTTTTCACAAGGACCCTGAATAAATATATATATATATATATATTCAGGGTCCTTGTGAAAATATATATAATGCGCCATCTAACTCCTACCTCAGTGTTTTCCAACCAGTATGCCTCCAGCTGTTGCAAAACAGCAACTCTAAGCACTCTGGGACATCCTTGAGCCTGTCTGCCTCCTCTAAAGGATCCACACTGTCCCTGAAAAGTAAATCAAGGCTTCCCTCTCATCTCAGCAGCCTTTGGCCTGTCTGCCTCCTCCAGAGGAGCCATGCTATTCGTGAAAGGTAAATCAAGGCTTCCCTCATCTCAGTAGCCTTTAGCCTGTCTGCCTTTTCCTGATGATCCATACTGTCCCTGAAAGTTAAGTCAAGGCTTCCCTCTTATCTCAACTACAAATACCAGAAGCTATAGCTGTTCCTGTACTTTTTTTTTTTACACATCATCCTCTATCAGGCTGTAATATGTTCACACCAAAGAAAAACCCATAAGAGAAAAAGGGGTCGGGGAGAAGAAAAAAAAAGCCAATTTAATGGCGGCTTGGAACATGTATGTTAAAAATGGCGGGTAATGGATCGGTCAAAGGGCGGCCACTCAAATCCACAAGACACATGGCGAGAAGACGTCACAAGCCGAGGGGCCGTACTGATAATATGCGTCACTTCAAGTCTGCTTCTACCCCCCCAACCTAATGATAGCGGATAAGACTTAAGTGTGGGGTGAATGAGGCGGAAGCCTTAGCACATGCAGGGGAGCGCCTAACTATGAGTTCAGGTTATGGGAGCACATAAGGATTAGCACAGATATAAAGACGTGGAATGTCCATGTAACCGTACGGGAGAGTAAATAAGCGAGTGCAACAGGGTGAAGAAAAGTGTTCAAACGTTAGTGTCAGTGCACACAGGGGTTTACTACGTGTCAGTACATCCGTGCGCACGCGCAACATTGTTAACCGAAGGTTTCCTGGGAGGCGTAGACCATGTACAGGAAACCGTCTTCATCTTTCTCCTGCTCGTAGATATCCAAGATGGCGGAGGATACACTGACCATGCTCCTCTGGTTCACCAGCAAGAAGAAGGCCTGTGTCGGGTTCAGCTGAAGTCGGCGCCTGGGGGAGAAGGGAAAAGGGAACGTTACCTAAAATCAAGATGAGGGGATAGTAATGACTGTAACACAACAGGGAGATAAGAGGACTTCAATAACTGTGACACACGGGAGAGATGAGGGGACCCAAATGACTGACACGGGGAGATGGGGAACACTACTGTCTGTGACACAGAAGAGATGAGAGGAAACTAATGACAGAGGGGACAGTAATGACTGACACGGGGGGTGGGGGGGGGGAAGATGAGGGGACACTAATGACTGTGACACAGGGAGAGATGAGAGGAAACTAATGACAGAGGGGACAGTAATGACTGACACGGGGGGTGGGGGGGGGAAGATGAGGGGACACTAATGACTGACACAAAAGAGATGAGGGGACACTAATGACTGACACAAAAGAGATGAGGGGACACTAATGACTGACACAAAAGAGATGAGGGGACACTAATGACTGACACAGAAGAGATGAGGGGACACTAATGACTGACACAGGGAGAGATGAGGGGACACTAATGACTGACACGAGATGAGGGGACACTAATGACTGACACGGGGGGTGGGGGGGGAAGATGAGGGGACACTAATGACTGACACAGGGAGAGATGAGAGGAAACTAATGATTGTGATAGAGGGGACAGTAATGACTGACACAGGAAGAGATGAGGGGACACTAATGACTGACACAAAAGAGATGAGGGGACACTAATGACTGTGACACAAAAGAGATGAGGGGACACTAATGACTGACACAGGAAGAGATGAGGGGACACTAATGACTGACACAGAAGAGATGAGGGGACACTAATGACTGTGACACAGAAGAGATGAGGGGACACTAATGACTGACACAGGAGAGATGAGGGGACACTAATGACTGACACAGGAGAGATGAGGGGACACTAATAACTGTGACACAGGGAGAGATGAGGGGACACTAATGACTGACACAGGAAGAGATGAGGGGACACTAATGACTGACACAGAAGAGATGAGGGGACACTAATGACTGACACAGAAGAGATGAGGGGACACTAATGACTGACACAGGAAGAGATGAGGGGACACTAATGACTGTGACACAGAAGAGATGAGGGGACACTAATGACTGTGACACAGGAGAGATGAGGGGACACTAATGACTGTGACACAGGAGAGATGAGGGGACACTAATGACTGACACAGAAGAGATGAGGGGACACTAATGACTGACACAAAAGAGATGAGGGGACACTAATGACTGTGACACAGGGAGAGATGAGGGGACACTAATGACTGACACAGGAAGAGATGAGGGGACACTAATGACTGACACAGAAGAGATGAGGGGACACTAATGACTGACACAGAAGAGATGAGG
>NC_079200.1:5756577-5936136 GCF_029499605.1 Hyla sarda
GAGCGGGAACCCTTGTTTTACTTATCAGGAACAGTGTAGATCCTCTGGAGGAGGCAGACAGGGCTTTGGCTGTCTGCGCATGATGGGAATTGTAGTTTTGAAACAGCTGGAGGTAAACTGGTTGGGAAACACTGGTCTAGCGCAGTGGTCTCAAAACTGCGGATGTTGGAAAACTATAACTTGCAGCATGCCAAAGGCTGCTGAGATAAGAGGGAAGCCTTGATTTACCTTTTAGGGACAGTGTGGATCCTCTGAAGGAGGCAAACAGAAGCCTTGATTTACCAATCACACATAGCGTGGATCCTCTGAAGGAGGCAAACAGGCCTAAGGCTGCTGAGATAAGAGGGAAGCCTTGATTTACCTTTCAAGGACAATGTGGATCCCCTGGAGGAGGAGGATGACAGGCTTTTGGCTGTCTGGGTATGCTGGGAATTGTAGTTTTGCAACATATGGAGGGTCTCAGTTTGGAGACCACTGCTCTAATGTTCCAAAATCAGCTCCATAATAGCAAGCTGTATTATAGGGGAAACTGGTTATTACCTTTTATAGTCCCCTATTATGTTCAGGCTGCTGTTCCTATTGCTCCTGGTCCACCCTATTCTACTTGAGTAGTGCAATCGCCCTAAAAAGGGGTGACTTGAAATAATGCCCAACTCTCAATGCCCAATACTAAGAGCGCTGGGTATTGTTTGGTGCCCTTTTTGTTTCGCAAAAGCTACTCACCGGGATTTTATTGGGATGTTGCTCCCGGATCTGACGAACCTCGGCGCATCTCTCAGCTAGAAAATAGAAAAAAAAGCAGATTATTTAGGTGAATGGCGCCATATCATGGGCGGGGTCCAGTATTGAGGAGTAATGGGGGGGGGGGGGGGGTTATAGGGGCCTTGTTCTAGGTTCATCTATAGGACGGGGGGTTTTAGGGGCCTTGTTCTAGGGTCATCTATAGGACGGGGGGGTTATAGGGGCCTTGTTCTAGGGTCATCTATAGGACGGAGGTTATAGGGGCCTTGTTCTAGGGTCATCTATAGGACAGGGGGGTTATAGGGGCCTTGTTCTAGGTTCATCTATAGGGGGGTTATAAGGGCCTAGTTCTAGGTTCATCTATAGGACGGGGGGTTGTAGGGGCTTTGTTCTAGGTTCATCTATAGGACGTGGGGGGTCCTTTCCTCAAGATTTCATTTGTGGGGGTCCTATGCTCAGGATCTCTCATCTGTGGGGGGGTCCTATCCTCACGATCTCATCTGTAGGGGGTCCTATCCTCACGATCTCATGTGGGGGGGGGGGTCCTAACCTCACGATCTCATCTGTGGGGGTCCTATCCTCACGATCTCATCTGTGTGGGGGTCCTATCCTCACAATCTCATGTGGGGGGGGGGGGGGGGGGTCCTATCCTCAGGATCTCATTTGTGGGTGGTCCTATCCTCAGGATCTCATCTGTGGGGGGGTCCTATCCTCAGGATCTCATCTGTGGGGGGGTCCTATCAGGATCTCATCAGTGTGGGGGGGGGGTTCCTTTCCTCTGGATCTCATTTGTGGGGGGGTCCTATCCTCAGGATCCCCTCTGCTCTGCGGTGCCATCTCCTCCTCCATTACTATGTAACATCTGCTTAGGACTGGGAGGGATGATCGTTGTGCGGCTATAGTGGCGGCCATATTGAATGACACCTGAATCCTGCCTGGAGGCACAAACATCAGCTGGGGCGGCCACCGATGACAAGAGCCGAGGGTGGAGGAAGGGAGCGGCGGTGCGTTCTGTCTCAGGAAGGATAAGGCCTGGACGGCTTCCATGTGTCTCTGCTGTAAATCTGGTGTAACCAGCCGTACGGAGAGAAGACCACCATGTGATCACTGGGGTATACACCAGGAGGGTCCGGCGGACCGACCATGTTTATGGGGAGCAAGAACCCTATGGCGGCCATGTTTATGGGGAGCAAGAACCCTATGGCGGCCATGTTTATGGGGAGCAAGAACCCTATGGCGGCCATGTTTACAGGAGGGGTCCTCTCTGGCAGGGGATGCTGGCGGACAGGCCCTTTTTATGGGGAGCAAAGACTCTGTTTATGGGCAGTGAGGACTCTGTGGCGGCCATGTTTATGGGCAGTAAGGACTCTGTGGCGGCCATGTTTATGGGCAGTAAGGACTCTGCGGTGGCCATGTTTATGGGCAGTAAGGACTCTGTGGCGGCCATGTTTATGGGCAGTGAGGACTCTGTGGCGGCCATGTTTATGGGCAGTGAGGACTCTGTGGCGGCCATGTTACAGGAGGGGTCCTCTCTGGCAGGGGACACGATCCGCACAGCGCAGTATTAGGCAGATAACATTTTCCTAAAACATAAATTAAAAGGGGTTAAAAAAAAAACAAAAAAACAGCTGAATTGTAACAGAAAAAGCGCCACCCCTGTCCTCAGGTTGTGCGCAGTAATACAACTTTAATTCACTTCAATGGAATGGAGCTGCAATACCACACACAACCTGAGGGCAGGGGTGGCGCTGTTTCAGGTAGAAAGCAGCTATGTTTTTCGAATAACCTTGTAAAATGCTGTTTCGGCGTCTTCTAATCTGCGCCAGATACAGACGTCCGCGTTCTGTAAATGAATAACCAGGGCCCGAAATGATCTCAGAGACTATTGTACGATAAGGAAGTCACAGCCTGGGAAGGACACTGCGGAGTGCACCCGGGGGGAGGATAACGTGGGGTGCGTCCTGGGGGGGACATTGTGGGGTGCACCCGTTTTTTTTTTTGGGGGGGGGGGGGGGACGACATTGTAGGATGCACCTGGAGAAAACCTTTTTAGAGGGGGGAGGGGCTGGGGAGGACATTCTGGGGTGCACCTCATGGGGAGGACACTGTGAGATGTGCCCAGGAGAGGAGGCCATTGTGGGGTGCACCCGGGGTACAGTCACCTGAGGTTTGGGGCGTGTGGGTTAATTGTACATTCAGAGCCGATTAATCAGAGGAAACGGCATCAACAAAACAATAAGTCCGCGTGACGGCAGCGACACCTGTGATCACCCGTCACCTTCGCTATTTATGACAACAGTGATGGCAGTTAACTCCTCGTGTGCCAGCAGGTCAACGGGTACAAACATATCTATATTTATATATTGGAAAAAGCGCCGCAAGCGTAAAAACTGCGTCCAGGAAGTCAACAAAGATTTACCGGAACACAGGGTTTCCCAACCTAGGTGCCTCCAGCTGTTGGAAAACTACAACTCCCAGCATGCCCGGACAGCCAACGGCTGTCCGGGCATGCTGGGAGTTGTAGTTTTCCAACAGCTGGAGGCGCTCTGGTTGGGAAACACTGTCTGTACGCCAAAGTTGTTTACCTGATGGTAAGATGGCTGCCAGTGACCAGAACCGTACAGGTATCCCTTGGCGGTATAGTGCGGCTGCGTTATTCCCTTTCTGGTGACGTTTTGCGCCCAGTGATGTCACTACGCTCCAGTCATGTGGTGTCACTATGGAGACGGGTAAGACTATCGAAAAAAAAAGTTGCGGCACTTTTGCGCTCGTAGACCCCAAAGTGACAGCTGTCACTGGGCTTGCGGCGGTAAAGAAAACGCAAAAGTGCCGCCACTTTGGTGGATCCACGCGAGATGGCGACTTTACACAAGTAGCAAGAGACTGAACGCGACGGCGTAGAGTCTTAAATGCGTAAGTGACATCACTAGGCGCAAAACGTCACCACACCGGAGGTGGAAGAACGCACGAGCGGCCTCACTATACCGCCAGGCAATACCTATACGGTTCTGGTCACAGGCCGCCATCTTACTGTTTACCATCAGGCACCGGACGCCTCCCGTCAAAACCAGACGATGAGTGACATGGCGGCAGCGTCCGTTGCCAAGCAACAACCTCTACCTCCCCACCCCGCCGACCGTTGTACAGGACGCCATATATAACCGTCACCATGGGGAGACTCGCCGCTGTTGTCGGGGGTTTTTGTTGCCGTTTCCTTTAAACTTCGCTTTAGGCAAAAAACGCCATCAACTGCGCTACGATCCGTTTTCTTGTGTTGCTGATGTAAGTCAATAGCAAACAGATGGCGCGCGGTTTTTAGTGCGGTTTTTAGTCTTCGTTACACATATGTACTTTTTTTTTTTACGGAAATGTGGCGTAAACGCGCCAACAGGCGCAATATTTTTATATATATATATATATATATATATAAATAAATAAAAAATAGTATTTACAATAACGGCGACTACCACGTCACGAAGATCTCGACGATTTCCAAAACAATTCGCCACGTGACCCCTTTCAGATCTGTTACATTGTGACGTCACCGCAGTAAACACATAATAAGAGCGGACACCGGACACTCACCGAAGCTCCTCCTGTGTTTGAAGGGCCGCTCGGACGGCATCTTGTCCTGTAGACTCCTCCGGTATCAGCCGCTTCTCCTGTCGTGCTCACCCCGGGCCCAGGCGCTGGACAAACATCATGACGTCACCCAAGGGGGCGGAGCACGAGGAGGCACCGTCTGAGCGTCTCATGCGCCACCGTGCGGTAAGATGGCTGCACTGCAGGCTGATCTCCGGTACACGGGCGCATCACGTGATCTCTGTGTAGGAAAAAGAGATTTATACTCCCGGGCGGCCGAGGATCTTGTGCGGCAGATCAGGTGACCGACACCAACCAATGAAATCGCTGAGTATGAATATGGAAGCAGCGCTGTCCCCTGTACAGTCATGTACTGTAGATCGTGTGCAGTCCAGCAGAGCCTCGTTAGCGCAGTAGGTAGCGCGTCAGTCTCATAATCTGAAGGTCGTGAGTTCGATCCTCACACGGGGCACAGTATTTTTTTCTCAGAATATCAATGGATCTGTTCATTTGTTATTTTTATTTATTTATTTATTTATTCATTCATGTATTATTTTTGTTAGATCCCTTAATTTATTATTTTAATTAATATTTTTGTCAAATCGTTTACTTATAATTTTTTATTAGTTTTTTTTATTTATATACTATTATTTATTATATTAATTTATTATTTTTATTTTTTTTATTTATGTATTATTTTTGTTAAATCGTTTATTTATTATTATTTTTTATTATTTTTTTTTATTTATTTACTGAAGAAAAGAGCAGGATACAATGCAACAGGTTCTTTATCACATGGAGTACACCTGACTAAGGGTCCAGCTTGATCCGAAACGCGTTGGTGTTTTCTGTGTACTCCATGTGATCCATAATAAAGAACCTGTTGCATTTTATCCTGCACTGGAAATCTTTTCTTCTGTATTGCTGTATGGACCGGGAACACTGCCAGTCAATCTGGGCGCAGGTGTGAGCACCCAGCAGAGGAGAACCGTCAGTTCCGCTTTACTTTTGCTTTATTTATTCACTATTATTTATTTTTTATTTTTTATTCATTTAGCATTTTTTCAATTGATTTAATATTTATTTATATATTTATGTATTTATTTATTATATTTATTATGTATTTTTTATTTATGTATAATTTTTGTTAGATCATACATTTATTATTTTTATTTATTTATTCATTATATTTTATTTATTTACTATTATTTATATTTTTTTATTCATTTATCATTTTTTTATACATTTATTTTTTTAATTATGTATTTACTATATCTATTTATTATTTTAATTTTTTATTTATGCATACATTTTGTTAAATAGTTTATTTATGATTTTTTATTATTATTATTATTATTTTTATAACTTTTTTATTTATTTACTATTATTTATTTATTTTTTTTTTTTTTTATTAATTTAGCATTTTTTCAATAGATTTAATATTTCTTTATATATTTATGTATTTATTTATTATGTTTTTTATTTATGTATAATTTTTGTTAGATCATACATTTATTATTTTTATTTATGTATTCATTATATTTTATTTATTTACTATTATTTATTATTTTTTATTAATTTATCATTTTTTCTATACATTTATTTTTTTATTATTTTTTTATTTATGTATTCATTTTGTTAAATAGTTTATTTATCATTTTTATTTATTATTATTTTTCTAGTTTTTTATTTATTTACTATAATTTTTTTTATTTATTAGTTATTATTCATTTAGAATTTTTTCAATAGATTTATTTTTATTTATATGTTTGTTTATTTATTTATTGTCTTTTTTAATTTATGTATAATTTTGTTAGATCGTGTATTTATTATTTTTATTTATTTATTCATTATATTTTATATATACTTACTATTATTATTTTTTTATTCATTATTTTTTTTCATTCATCATTTTTTCAATATATTTATTTTTTATTTATATATTTATTTATTTATTTATTTTTTCATTTATTTTATTTAATTTATTTATGTATATATGTATGTATTTATTTATTATATTTATTTATTATTATTTTATTTATTTATTTTTTCACCCTTTTTTCCTAATACAGTGTTTCCCAACCAGGATGCCCCCCAGCTGTGGCAAAACCACAACTCCCAGCATGCCCGGACAGCCGTCGGCTGTCTGGGCATGCTAGGAGTTGTAGTTTTGCAACAGCTGGAGACACCTTGGTTTGGAAACACTGTCCCAAATATAACCCCTCGTTTTATCCTCCTCACCTTTGGATGTCCGGGCATGCTGGGTGTTGTAATTTTTCAACAGTACCACGTGACGGCAGCGGCAACAACACCTGTGATTACCCGTCACCTGCGAACACTCCGACCTTCGCTATTTATGACACCAGTGATGCCAGTTAACTCCCCGTGTGCCAGCAGGTCACTGGGTATATATATACATGTGCATTTCCCAACCAATATATATGCGCATTTCCCAACCAACATTGCGAAACTACAACTCCCATCATGCCCGGACAGACAGTGGGTTATTTTGAGGGGACACAACATTAAACGCTGTTAGGCTGCATACACATCACGATTTTGCTATACGTTATTTTATCATCCCCCCCCCCCCCCCCCAGAACGTGAAACAAAAAACCGTCTGCTAAATTTTTCAATATAAAAACTGTCTACGCTTTTTATGTCTGTGAAAATGTAATTCAGCAGTCGCCCTCAGACTCCCGCAGCAGGGGAAACTACTACTCCCCTCATGGAAACGAGTCTGTTGCATGATGGGAGTAGTAGTAGTAGTATCGCAGCACCGCAGGAGTCCCGGGCGGCTGTGGAGTAAAATGTAAAAAAAAAAAAAAAAGTACCGACCGTGGTAAAAAAAAAAAAGCTAAAAATTTGTACACGTACAAAAACTTACACAACCGGATCCATCTAGTTGTGGAAGTTTTCTGTATAATAGGTCACTGTGTACGGTTTTCTATACGGTTGCATAGGGTTTTCAGATTGAAAATGGATACTGCAACCGTATAGCAAACCTGTGATGTCATGTTGGTGCGCCATTACTGCGCCCTCAGCCTGGTCTCTTCTAGGTAACGTGAAGTTCTGGGCCCAGGAACCAGTAGCCAAATTCTGGCAGACAGGGAATCCAGTATCGATTGCGATCCGGCTCCAGCGCGCACCTCCCAGTACTGCCTAGGGCTAAGAGGAAGTGATCTTTTACTTGATGATGTCACTTCCTCCCAGCGCTCTATGGTTCAGCGGTGGAGCCACATGGAAGGGAAGAGGACGCCGGAGAGATACTTCCGGACTCGGACATGGAACATGGGCACATGGTATAAAGGGACATGGAATGAAAGGACTTGGTAAAAGGGGACATGGACATGGAATGGGGGGACATGAAGATAGGATTAGGGGACATGGAATGGGGGAACATGGAATGAGGGGGACATGAACATGGAATGAGGGGACATGAAGATAGAATTAGGGGACATGGAATGAGGGGACATGAAGATAGAATGAGGGGACATGGAGTGGGGGAACATGGAATGAGGGGACATGAAAATAGAATTAGGGGACATGGAATGAGGGGACATGGAATGGGGGAACATGGAATGAGGGGACATGAAGATAGAATTAGGGGACATGGAATGGGGGAACATGGAATGAGGGGACATGAACATGATATGAGGGGACATGGAATGAAGGGAAATGAAGGTAGAATTAGGGGACATGGATTGAGGGGACATGGTATGAAGGGACATGGAATGAGGGGACATGGAATGAGAGAACATTGTATCAAGGGACATGGAATGAGGGGACATGGTATAAAGGGACATGGAATGAGGGGACATGGAATGAGAGGACAGGGAATGAGAGGACATGGTATAAAGGGTCATGGAATGAAGGGTCATGGAATGAAGGGACATGGTATAAAGAGACATGGAATGAGGGGACATGGAATGAAGGGACATGGTATAAAGGGACATGGAATGAGGGGACATGGAAAAAGGGACATGGAATGAGGGGACATGGAATGATGGGACATGGTATAAAGGGACATGGAATGAGGGGACATGGAATGAAGGGACGTGGTATAAAGGGACATGGAATGAGGGGACATGGTATAAAGGGACATGGAATGAGGGGACATGAAGATAGAATTAGGGGACATGGATTGAGGGGACATAGTATAAAGGGACATGGATGAGGGGACATGGAATGAGAGGACATTGTATCAAGGGACATGGAATGAGGGGACATGGCATAAAGGGACATGGAATGAGGGGACATGGAATGAGAGGACAGGGAATGAGAGGACATGGTATAAAGGGTCATGGAATGAAGGGACATGGAATGAGGGGACATGGAATGAGGGGGACATGGAATGAAGGAACATGGAATGAGGGGACATGGTATAAAGGGACAAGGAATGAAGGGACATGGTATAAAGGGACATGGAATGAGGGGACATGGAATGAAGGGACATGGTATAAAGGGACATGGAATGAGGGGACATGGAATGAGGGGACATGGAATGAAGGGACATGGTATAAAGGGACATGGAATGAGGGGACATGGAATGAAGGGACATGGAAAAAGGGACATGGAATGAGGGGACATGGAATGAAGGGACATGGAATGATGGGACATGGAATGAGGGGACATGGAATGAGGGGACATGGAATGAAGGGACATGGTATAAAGGGACATGGAATGAGGGGACATGGTATAAAGGGACATGGAATGAGGGGACATGGAATGAGGGGGACATGGTATAAAGGGACATGGAAGGAAGGGACCATGGAGTGAGGGGACATGGTATAAAGGGACATGGAATGAGGGGACATGGAATGAGGGGACATGGTATAAAGGGACATGGAATGAGGGGACATGGAATGAAGGGACATGGTATAAAGGGACATGGAATGAGGGGAAATGGTATAAAGGGACATGGAATGAGGGGACATGGTATAAAGGGACATGGAATGAGGGAACATGGAATGAAGGGACATGGAATGAGGGGGCATGGAATGAGGGGACATGGAATGAGGGGGCATGGAATGAGGGGGCATGCAATGAAGGGACATGGAATGAAGGGACATGGAATGAGAGGACATGGAATGAGGGGACATGGTATAAAGGGACATGGAATGAGGGGACATGGAATGAGGGGACATGGTATAAAGGGACATGGAATGAGGGGATATGGTATAAAGGGACATGTAATGAGGGGACATGGTATAAAGGGACATGGAATGAGGGGACATGGATCCGCCACAGTGGGCAGCAACCCGGCGGCTCGGATCAGATTCGCACAGCCAGCACTGCAGAGAGAGTGAGTGAGCCAGGCAGGGGCAGAGAGCTGCGAGTGCGAGCGCGCCCCCCCAGATGTTGCGCCTGGTGCGGCCGGCCCCCCCTGCACCCCCCACGCTACGCCTCTGTATATAATGGAACATGGAATGAGGGGATATGGAATGAGCGGACCTGGTATAAAGGGACATGGAGTGAGGGGACTTGGTATAAAGGGACATGGAATGAGGGGACATGGAATGAAGGGACATGGTATAAAGGGACATGGAATGAGGGGACATGGAATGAGGGGACATGGAATGAAGGGACATTGTATAAAGGGACATGGAATGAGGGGACATGGAATGAAGGGACATGGAAAAAGGGACGTGGAATGAGGGGACATGGAATGAAGGGACATGGAATGATGGGACATGGAATGAGGGGACATGGAATGAAGGGACATGGTATAAAGGGACATGGAATGAGGGGACATGGTATAAAGGGACATGGAATGAGGGGACATGGAATGAGGGGAAATGGTATAAAGGGACATGGAATGAGGGGACATGGAATGAAGGGACATTGTATAAAGGGACATGGAATGAGGGGACATGGAATGAAGGGACATGGAAAAAGGGACGTGGAATGAGGGGACATGGAATGAAGGGACATGGAATGATGGGACATGGAATGAGGGGACATGGAATGAAGGGACATGGTATAAAGGGACATGGAATGAGGGGACATGGTATAAAGGGACATGGAATGAGGGGACATGGAATGAGGGGAAATGGTATAAAGGGACATGGAATGAGGGGACATGGAATGAGGGGACATGGAATGAAGGGACATGGTATAAAGGAACATGGAATGAGGGGACATGGAATGAAGGGACATGGTATAAAGGGACATGGAATGAGGGAACATGGAATGAAGGGACATGGAATGAGGGGGCATGGAATGAGGGGACATGGAATGAGGGGGCATGGAATGAGGGGGCATGCAATGAAGGGACATGGAATGAAGGGACATGGAATGAGAGGACATGGAATGAGGGGACATGGTATAAAGGGACATGGAATGAGGGGACATGGAATGAGGGGACATGGTATAAAGGGACATGGAATGAGGGGATATGGTATAAAGGGACATGTAATGAGGGGACATGGTATAAAGGGACATGGAATGAGGGGACATGGTATAAAGGGACATGGTATAAAGGGAAATGGAATGAGGGGACATGGTATAAAGGGACATGGAATGAGGGGAGATAGAATGAGAGGACATGGTATAAAGGGACATGGAATGAGGGGACATGGTATAAAAGGATATGGAATGAGGGGACATGGAATGAGGGGACATGGAATGAGGGGACATGGAATGAGAGGATATGGTATAATGGGACATGGAGATGAGGGGGCATGGTATAAAGGGACATGGAATGAGGGGACATGGTATAAAGGGACATGGAATGAAGGGACATGGTATAAAGGGACATGTATAGGAAAGAAAACACTTTTAGCCTTTATTGGTCTGTATTAAAATATGACACACACAAAATATATTGAAAACGTACAAATGTCAATAGATAAGGTATTTTGCCACAACACAGCTGGTCCCAGATATGGACCGAATGCTAATGGCCCCTGTGCCTTGCCCTGCTGGTCAGTGTGGACCCCCTACCTGTTAATGCAGGGATGCCTTCCTATAGAGAGCCAACCCGCATCTGGAACCTCCTACCTGGCAACAGGAGTGGAATAGAAGGCCAGGTGCGGTAGAACATACGACCAAAAGCCGTCAATTAGCTGGTGAGGACAGTTCCTCCAGAACAAGTTAGTGAGTATTTAGAAATTATAAACACACATTATATAATCATTTAAGTGCTTACAAATTAATGCTAGTGACAATAAAGTAATAACCAACGCGTTTCATTGTACCGTGTCAACAGGCAGTACAACTCATCAGGGACAAGTGCCAGGTGACACTTTTATAGGCATGTATCACCTTCCTCACATAACAAAATACAAGGAGGTATTCATATAGAAAGAGATCCAAGGTGTATGCGCAGATTGTGGTAGTCTGGATCGTTTTTTATGCCGCACCAGATAGGAGTCCCATACCCCTGGACAACGAGCACCATATCCTGTTGGCCTTACTATCCTTGGGCTCCCTACCCGATTCTGGAGGGCAATAAGGACATCATCCTTTAGGGATCCTGGGCAGGACCTCTTTTCCTTACCCCTCCCCCTATATCTAAAGTTCCATAACCAAAATTTGTGTAACAGCACCGGATTAATACTGAACTTTTGTCTAGAGGACCACTGAACAAAACAACACCACAACCATTCTAATAGTGGGACTCACTAATAATAAAAACGATCCGGACTACCACAATATGCGCATACACCTTGGATCTCTTTCTATATGAATACCTCCTTGTATTTTGTTATTTGAGGAAGGTGATACATGCCTATAAAAGTGTCACCTGGCACTTGTCCCTGATGAGTTGTACTGCCTGTTGACACGGTACAATGAAACGCGTTGGATATTACTTTATTGTGACTAGCATTGATTGGTAAGCACTTAAATGATTATATAATGTGTGTTTATAATCTCTAAATACTCACTAACTTGTTCTGGAGGAACTGTCCTCACCAATTGACGGCTTTTGGTCGTATGTTCTACCGCACCTGGCCTTCTATTCCACTCCTGTTGCCAGGTAGGAGGTTCCAGATGTGGGTTGGCTCTCTATAGGAAGGCATCCCTGCATTAACAGGTAGGGGGTCCACACTGACCAGCAGGGCAAGGCATAGGGGCCATAGGCATTTGGTCCATATCTAGGACCAGTTGTGTTGTGCCAAAATACCTTATCTATTGACATTTGTACGTTTTCAATATATTTTGTGTGTGTTATATTTTAATACAGACCAATAAAGGCTAATTTTTATGACTGTAATGTTCTCTTTCCTATACGAATACTGATACTTACACGGGTCCCACTATACTCACTTATTATTTATATATAAACAGTGGCGTAGCGTGGGTTGTCAGCACCCGGGGCAAGGCAAGTAATTTGTGCCCCCTAACCCGTGAAGAGGGGCAACAATCTCGGGGGGGGGGGGGGGCAATTGCCCTGTTGCCCCCCCCCCCCCCCTGGATCCGCCACAGTGGGCAGCAACCCGGCGGCTTGGATCAGATTCGCACAGCCAGCACAGCAGAGAGAGTGAGTGAGCCAGGCAGGGGCAGAGAGCTGCGAGTGCGAGCGCGCCCCCCCAGATGTTGCGCCTGGTGCGGCCGGCCCCCCCTGCACCCCCCACGCTACGCCTCTGTATATAATGGAACATGGAATGAGGGGATATGGAATGAGGGGACCTGGTATAAAGGGACATGGAGTGAGGGGACTTGGTATAAAGGGGACTTGGTATAAAGGGGACTTGGTATAAAGGGACATGGAGTGAGGGGACTTGGTATAAAGGGGACTTGGTATAAAGGGGACTTGGTACGTGTGGGAGAAACAAAGAAGCAGAGATAAAGCGCAACCATGTGTCGTTATTTCCTTAAGGGGATAAATGCTGTGATGTAATGGGGTACGCTCACCTTAGTGTGTTGTACTATGAGAACAACACCAATATGCGCATACAGACAGCGGCGTGGCTAAAAAGTCTGGAGTGCAGCCGGCATCAAACCGGTCCTTCCGACGGTCAGAAACTGTAGAACCAAAGGCGCTGTGAGGCACTGCTGGAAGTAGATGTCTTCAGGCGCTCTCCAGGACGGTCAAATAATTTTAACCGTAAACATGCACCAGTAAAATAATAAAGATTTATTTGACAAGATAAGCTCGGACAACGCGTTTCGAGGGGCGAAACACCCTCTTAGTCAGGTCCACTAATTGGGTAGCAGGAGCAGTGACGTTTTTTATACCGTATTTGCCCGCGAGAATCATTTTTCATTTGAAATAGGTGAAGTAAATGACAATGGAATTGTGACTGTGATTTACTACACCTGTTGTCTTACATTCCGGCCTTTCGTTTTTGTTTTTTTTCAAATAGATCCAAAGTTTGGGGACTTCGTCTTATAATAAAGTAAATACGGTAATTCATCAATCAATAATGTGCAGGCAACCTGTGGTGTGTAATGAACATGGAATTACATTAACATTTTCAGTAAAAAAAAATTGCAAAACTTTGTCAGTAAAATCTCTAATAAAATTACAAAAATTCTACATAAAAAAGCAATTATTGTGATGTGATACTTATCGATGTGACTGTAATTTCTCCCTAAAGACAGTAGAGGGCGACATAAGCCGACTGAAATCCCAAGTGGTTTGTATCGTCACTTGGTTACATACTGTGTCCCAAATGCAGAATACTTATGTCAAAATTTAGAATTTAAAAAAATTTGAATATAAAAATGTCAAAATATCTTTGCTTTTGGAATTCTTCTTCTGTTCTCCGCACGCCCTCTTCCTCCACCCCATACGATGACCGCTGTCGCCTCAAACAGCTCAGAATTTTTTTCCCCATTTTTCAGCTTTTTTGACGCATATACAGTGCATAGTGAAAGTATTCGGCCCCTTTGAACTTTTCGACCTTTTGCCACATTTCTGGCTTCAAACATAAAGATATAAAACTGCAATTTTTTGTGAAGAATCAACAACAAGTGGGACACAATCATGAAGTGAAACGAAATTTTTTGGATATTTGAAACTTTTTTAACAAATAAAAAACTGAAAAATTGGGCATGCAAAATTATTCAGCCCCCTTAAGTTAATACTTGTAGCGCCACCTTTTGCTGCGATTACAGCTGTAAGTCGCTTGGGGTAGGTCTATCAGTTTTGCACATCGAGAGATTTTTGCCCATTCCTCCTTGCAAAACAGCTGGAGCTCAGTGAGGTTGGATGGAGAGCGTTTGTGAACAGCTGGAGGTCAGTGAGGTTGGATGGAGAGCGTTTGTGAACAGCAGAGCTCAGTGAGGTTGGATGGAGAGCGTTTGTGAACAGCTGGAGCTCAGTGAGGTTGGATGGAGAGCGTTTGTGAACAGCTGGAGCTCAGTGAGGTTGGATGGAGAGCGTTTGTGAACAGCTGGAGGTCAGTGAGGTTGGATGGAGAGCGTTTGTGAACAGCTGGAGGTCAGTGAGGTTGGATGGAGAGCGTTTGTGAACAGCTGGAGCTCAGTGAGGTTGGATGGAGAGCATTTGGACCAGCTGGAGCTCGGTGAGGTTGGATGGAGAGCGTTTGTGAACAGCTGGAGCTCAGTGAGGTTGGATGGAGAGTGTTTGGGAACAGCTGGAGCACAGTGAGGTTGGGTGGAGAGCGTTTGTGAACAGTTGGAGCTCAGTGAGGTTGGATGGAGAGCGTTTGTGAACAGCTGGAGCTCAGTGAGGTTGGATGGAGAGCGTTTGTGAACAGCTGGAGCTCAGTGAGGTTGGATGGAGAGCGTTTGTGAACAGCTGGAGGTCAGTGAGGTTGGATGGAGAGCGTTTGTGAACAGCTGGAGGTCAGTGAGGTTGGATGGGGAGCTTTTGTGAACAGCTGGAGGTCAGTGAGGTTGGATGGGGAGCGTTTGTGAACAGCTGGAGCTCAGTGAGGTTGGATGGAGAGCGTTTGTGAACAGCTGGAGGTCAGTGAGGTTGGATGGAGAGAGTTTGTGAACCGCTGGAGCTCAGTGAGGTTGGATGGAGAGCGTTTGTGAACAGCTGGAGGTCAGTGAGGTTGGATGGAGAGCGTTTGTGAACAGCTGGAGCTCAGTGAGGTTGGATGGAGAGCGTTTGTGAACAGCTGAAGCTCGGTGAGGTTGGATGGAGAGCGTTTGTGAACAGCTGGAGGTCAGTGAGGTTGGATGGAGAGCGTTTGTGAACAGCTGGAGCTCAGTGAGGTTGGATGGAGAGCGTTTGTGAACAGCTGGAGCTCAGTGAGGTTGGATGGAGAGCGTTTGTGAACAGCTGGAGGTCAGTGAGGTTGGATGGGGAGCATTTGTGAACAGCTGGAGCTCAGTGAGGTTGGATGGAGAGCGTTTGTGAACAGCTGGAGCTCAGTGAGGTTGGATGGAGAGCGTTTGTGAACAGCTGGAGCTCAGTGAGGTTGGATGGAGAGCGTTTGTGAACAGCTGGAGCTCAGTGAGGTTGGATGGGGAGCGTTTGTGAACAGCTGGAGCTCAGTGAGGTTGGATGGGGAGCGTTTGTGAACAGCTGGAGGTCAGTGAGGTTGGATGGGGAGCGTTTGTGAACAGCTGGAGCTCAGTGAGGTTGGATGGAGAGCATTTGTGAACAGCTGGAGGTCAGTGAGGTTGGATGGAGAGAGTTTGTGAACAGCTGGAGCTCAGTGAGGTTGGATGGAGAGCGTTTGTGAACAGCTGGAGCTCAGGGAGGTTGGATGGAGAGCGTTTGTGAACAGCTGGAGCTCGGTGAGGTTGGATGGAGAATGTTTGTGAACAGCTGGAGCTCAGTGAGGTTGGATGGAGAGCGTTTGTGAACAGCTGGAGCTCAGTGAGGTTGGATGGAGAGCGTTTGTGAACAGCTGGAGGTCAGTGAGGTTGGATGGGGAGCGTTTGGGAACAGCTGGAGCTCAGTGAGGTTGGATGGAGAGCGTTTGTGAACAGCTGGAGGTCAGTGAGGTTGGATGGAGAGAGTTTGTGAACAGCTGGAGCTCAGTGAGGTTGGATGGAGAGCGTTTGTGAACAGCTGGAGCTCAGGGAGGTTGGATGGAGAGCGTTTGTGAACAGCTGGAGCTCAGTGAGGTTGGATGGAGAACGTTTGTGAACAGCTGGAGCTCAGTGAGGTTGGATGGGGTTTGTGAACAGCTGGAGCTCAGTGCGGTTGGATGGAGAGCGTTTGTGAACAGCAGTTTTCAGTTCTTTCCACAGATTCTCCATTGGATTCAGGTCTGGACTGTGACTTGGCCATTCTTACACCTGGATATGTTTATTTGGGAACCATTCCATTGTAGATTTTGCTTTATTTTTTGGATCATTGTCTTGTTGGAAGACAAATCTCCGTCCCAGTCTCAGGTCTTTTGCAGACTCCATCAGGTTTTCTTCCAGAATGGTCCTGTATTTGGCTCCATCCATCTTCCCATCAATTTTAACCATCTTGCCTGACCCTGCTGAAGAAAAGCCCAAACCATGATGCTGGCACCACCATGTGTGACAGTGGGGATGGTGTGTTCAGGGTGATGAGCTGTGTTGCTTTTACACCAAACATAACGTTTAGCATTGTTGCCAAAAACCTCAGCTGTAGATCTCTACAGATCATCCAGAGTGATCATGGGCCTCTTGGCTGCATCGCTGATCAGTCTTCTCCTTGTATGAGCTGAAAGTTTAGAGGGACGGTCAGGTCTTCGTAGATTTGCAGTGGTCTGATATGCCTTCCATTTCAATATTATCGCTTGCACAGTGCCTTGGGATGTTTAAAGCTTGGGAAATCTTTTTGTATCCAAATCCGGCTTTAAACTTCTCCACAACAGTATCTCGGACCTGCCTGGTGTGTTCCTTGTTCTTCATGATGCTCTAAACTTTAAACAGACCTCTGAGTCTATCACAGTGCAGATGCATTTATAAGGAGACTTGATTACACACAGGTGGATTCTATTTATCATCATTAGTCATTTAGGTCAACATTGGATCATTCAGAGATCCTCACTGAACTTCTGGAGAGAGTTTGCTGCACTGAAAGTAAAGGGGCTGAATCATTTTGCACACCCAATTTTTCAGTTTTTTATTTGTTAACAAAATGTGAAATATCCAATAAATTTCTTTCCACTTATTTTTGTGTCCCACTTGTTGATTCTTCACAAAAAATTACAGTTTTATATCTTTATGTTTGAAGCCTTAAATGTGGCAAAAGGTCGAAAAGTTCAAGGGGGCCGAATACTTTCACTATGCACTGCAGTAATATCGCAGGACCGCAAAGCCGAATGAAAGCCGAATGAAATCCGAATGAAATCCGAATGAGAACAAATACATATAAAAACATAAATTGAGGAGAAAGTGTAAGATCTGATATAAAAAAAAATATCAAAAGTAAAAAAAAGTGTGGAAAAAATATTTATCGTAAGGCTGGAATTCCACTAGTTTTTTATGGGGGGGGGGGGGGGGAAGCCAAAGAAAAACTTCAATTCTGCCGCATGGTGTTTTTTCAGCCAAAAAACACTGTGGCCTGATGTTAGCTGTAAATCAATGAAAAAACGCAAAATTCTTTTTCCACTTTGCGTTTTTCAGTTTGGCTTTTTAAAAAATCCTTTTGGTGTTTTTTCACTCTTTTTCAGCTCCTTGGCAGTTTAGCAAAATCGCAGTATGTTGAACCTATGGCATTTCCCCCCAGAAATCGTGGTGTTTATGAAGTCTATGGGAAGTCTATGAAGTCTATGGGAGTAAAAAAACGCCATGTGGGTTTCAACTTTGGCATTTTTGCAGGTGTTTTCTATTCTTTTTTTGGACTTTAACGATCCAAAAAGTGATGGAAGATGCCTTTTTTTGATAAAATTTTGTAGTGTACATTAAAAAAATTATAATAAAAAGGATACAGTAGTGACGGAAAAAATTGTATTTAACGAAATGTATCTTTTCTATAACAACATTTTTATTAATTTTTAAACAGGGATCAATCTGTGCGGGCAGGTAAGGCACTAAAAATGTAGCCGACAATAATAAAAATATAGTGTGTGTGTGTTTTTCACTTTGTATTCTTTACATTTTTTAGGTAGTACTACTACTCCCAGCATGGAACACACTGTTCCACAATGGGGGTAGTAGTACCTGTACTAACTGACAGATCGCGCCAGGTCCATTGCGAACCTCTTGTATAATGTATAGATGCGGCGGCCACTCTTCTATTGTCCCCTGCACTGCCGTATATATACAACCAGATGGTTCCAGCCAATGACAACTTTCTGTGGGAAATATGAATAGGTGTATATATATGTCAGTGCAGGGGACCATAGAAGAGCGACCGCATCTATACATTATACAGGAGGATCACAGCGGGTGTCAGGAGTGACATCCACTGTGATCTGTCCTTAACTGCAGGTACTACTACTCCCAACGTGGACCACACTTGCACACCTGCATTAATAGACAGATTGCAACAGTTGTCAGAAGTGACACTTGCTGCGATCTGTCTATTAATGCAGGTACTACAGCTCCCAGCATGGAGCAGAGTGTGCTCCATGTTGGGAGTAGTAGTACCTGCAGTTGAGGACAGGTGAATAAAATAGAAAGAAAACACAAGTGTAGGCTCCTAGTGTAGGCGTTTTAGCAGAGCTTCAATATGCACAGAAAAAATTGGGAGCTTACCAGATAGTGTTGTGCTTAGGGCACAACACCTCAGCAGGCCCATTGGTTATTGTTAAATTTTTCTAGGAAACCTTCGATGGACTCTTTTGGTCCCTTCCACAAAAAAAAAAGAGGTCATCAATATATCGGCAGAAAAGTTGGATATGGCATGAAAATTCTAAGTTGTTGACAATATGTTCCTTTTCAAATACTCTCATGAACAGGTTAGCTCAGGATGGGGCCACTTTGAACCCCATAGCGGTCCCTTTCCATTGGTGATAGATCTGGCTATTGAATAAAAAGTTATTGTTCTCTTACTTAAGTCCCTTAACCCCTTAAGGATGCAGGGTTTTCCCGTTTTTGCATTTTAATGTTTTCCTCATCACCTTCTAAAAATCATAACGCTTTCAATTTTGCACATAAAATTCCATATGATGGCTTATTTTTTGCGCCACCAATTCTACTTTGCAGTGACATTAGCCTTTTGGGGGCTTCCGTTTCTACGCAGTGCATTTTTTGGTAAAAATAACACCTTATCATTATTCTGTAGGTGCATACGATTAAAATGATCCCCTACTTATATAGGTTGGATATTGTCGTACTTCGGAAAAAAATCATAACTTCATGCAGGAAAATTTATACGTTAAAAATTCTCATATTCTAACCCCGATAACTTTTTTATTTTTCTGCATACGGGCCAGTATGAGGACTCATTTTTTGCGCTGTGTTCTGAAGTTTCTATTGGTACTATTTTTGTATTGATTGGACTTTTTGATCACTTTTTATTCATTTTTTAATTATATAAAAAGTGACCAAAAATACGCTATGTTGGACTTTGGAATTTTTTAGCGCGTACGCCATTGACCGTGCGGTTTAATTAACAATATATTTTTATAGTTCGGACATTTCCGCACGCGGCGATGCCACATATGTTTATTTTTATTTACACTTTTTTTCACTTTTTTTTTGCAATGTTATAGCTCCCATAGGGACCTATAACACCGCACACACTGATCTTTTACCCTGATCCCTGCAAAGCCATAGCTTTGCATGGATCAGCGAGATAGGGGCCTGTAGCTCAGGCTTGGAGCAATCAAACACCGATCGGACGTGAGGGAGCAAGGTAAGGGGGCCTCCGCTCGCATCCTAGCTGATCGGGACATCGCGATTTTATCGCGATAGTCCCAATCAGCCCGACTGAGCTGCCAGGAAGCGTTTACTTACATTTATAGACGCAGCAATTAACTTTGATTGCCGCGTCTAAAGGGTTAATAGCGTGCGGCACAACGATCGGTGCCGCACGCTATTAGCCCAGGGTCCCGGATATCGTTAACAGCCGGGACCGAACAGGTGTGATGCAGGGTCACGGTGTGACCCCGTTTTAAACACCGGGACTGGACGTAGGGCGTACAGGTACACCCTTCTTCCTGAAGGAGTTAAGTAAGAACTCTCTATGCGGTTGTGTGATTCCAGAGACCGTTTCAAGGAACTCTTTGACACACCTTAGCCCAATGTCATGGCTAATATTGGTTACGTCACAAGTGATAAAGAATATGCCTGGTTTCCACTTCATGGTCTAGAGTTTCTCTAGGAGTTGTGTTGAATCCCGTAAATAACTGGGTAGTTGAATGACGTATTCTTGAAGAAACAGGTCGATGTAATGAGATAGTTTCTATTAGAAATGATGGGATGACCAGGTGGGTTATTGATGGATTTATGTATTTTTGGAAGGAAGTAGAAATTGGTTTTTGGTACAAAGGTTTATTGTTGTATTGGAACTTTAGAAATTTGTATTCATTTTTGTCCAAGAGACCCTCTTATCCTGCTGTATCTATGATGTTACGGTATTCTTTGGAGATGTTTGTGAAAGGATCTCCATCACTTTTTTCATAAAAGGCTTCATCGCATAGAATGTTAATGGCTTTGTGCTCATAATATCCCAGGTCCATGATGACCCCCCCCCCCCCCCTTGTTGGCTGATCTTATGACAATATTCTTGTTATTTTTCAAACCCTGGAGGGCCAGCTTCTCTTTAGATGTGAGATTACTCTTTGTTTTCTTACTTTTGTTTTTGGTGCTGTTGAGTTTCTTGAAATCTTCATAAACGAGATCCAGAAATACTTGTATGTGTGCCCCCTGCGCATGCATCGGGTAGAAATTGGATGCCAGCTTAACTGGTTGGTGTTTGGATTTGTCTGGAGATTCTGAGGAAGTGGGGGCTAGGTCCGCCTTACCACCAGGGTCCGGTTTTGTTAGGAAAAACCGTTGTAATGTTAACTTCCATATAGAATGGTTAAAATAAAAAAACTAGCTGGAAATCATCACCCTTGTTATCAGGACAAAAAGAGAGGCCCTTCTCCAGTAAGGAGGTCTCATATGGATTTAATTTATGTTTAGATATGTTGAATATTTTTATTTGTTCCTTATTTTTAGGTGGATTCCTTGTTTAGTTCCGCTGTGTGTATAACAGTTTTGCTTTTTCTTTTCTTGCCTCCTCTTCTCCCTCTACTTCTGTGATTTTCCTTTTTGTTCTGTTGTGTGTGAACATCTCTGGGATCCTGAGGGTGGTTTCGGGGGAGCCCCTAAAACAACCTGGGACTGGTGGTGGTGGTGGTAGTGGTGGTTCCTGATTGATGGGATCTTACTGGAGACAGATGATTGGTTCCCTGTCCTGGGCCACTGGAGTCTGAGGTTACTTCAGAGGGATCTAGTGGCAACATCTCATGTAAAATTGTTTGTATAACCTTGGTCTGCTGTGGTCCCGCATCCAGGTTTCTCAGGTAAGGGACTAGACACCCTTTGTTGTTGGTATTGTCAATAATTATCACTTCGGATGCGGCAGAATGTGCCAAGCCTTCCTTGTCCGGGGTGGGATGGCCTCATGGATAGATAGGTCAAAGTCAATGAGTTGTGACAGAGTGTTGTCGCCCAATGGTTCATCCCTCTTTGGATTTAGGAGGGGGGACACAGTTGCATTTTTGCTGATATTTTCATTGAACTTTTTATATTTATTAGACAGGCTCCGACTGGCTTGCAAAAATAGGGAGCTAGGCGTGCTTGGCTGGTTGGTTTTCATAGGTGTCCCATTGGGTCTGACCGGTGTATCAGGATTTAGTGGTTTGACGTTCTCTCCCTTCTTGTGAATTGGTGGAACAGGGGTCCTTATTTCAGGGTTTGTGGGTGTCTTTTTTACTGTGTTTGACAGTGGATGCACTGGGCGTCCCTTTAATGGACCCAATACCTGTTTCTGTGGGTCCCTGGTTTGTATTTAATATTAAAATATTGTTTTCCATTATTGGTATTGTTGTCCTGGATGTGGTTCCGTGGATGTTGTCGTTCCTGTTGGGTGTCTTCCTTTTTGTGTTCCCTCTTCTGATTATTCCATGCCCATGCCTGTTAGGTAGTCCATCCGGTCTCTTAATAATTTAAAGGCCTTTTTCTCGATAAGTTCCTTCTCAGTTTTCCTCAGACGGTTATTAATATTATTGTTAATTTCATAATATTCTGGATAAGAGTTGTATTGGTTGAGTTGTTCCAAGACACCACTAATTTTCTCATTCAGAGAATGACATAAAACATTGAGCTTTTTACAGACGAATAACAACATTTTAAAAGAACAAGAATCAATCAAATCGTACCATTCTTTGGTGTAAATACTGTCATTCTTAAATGTAGACCCAAAGGGTATCCGGAGACCCCTGGGTGTGATATTCTTTGAGATAAATGTTCAAAAACCTGATGTTTCATCTAATTTCTCAGGTGATCCTCCAATGCTTCATATTTCTAAGATCCTCCTCATTAATACTCCGAACGTCATTTCTCCCGTGCTCGGTCACTTGTGTTGTCTCTGAAGAGTCCGCATAAGCTAAATCATTAGTTCATCACGCTGGGTGCGGCGATTTCGATAATATTCCATAGTTCCTTGGGTCAAGAACCCGCACTAGATGCAGCAACCTTGATGGATCTCAGATCCGATGGCACCGGAATAAACTGAATAAAATAGAAAGACAAAACAAGGTGCGCTAATAGTGTAGGCTTTTTAGCAGAGCTTCAATATGCGCAGAAAAAAATGGGAGCTTACTAGTGTTGCTCGCGAATATTCGCAATTCAAATTTTATTCGCGAATATCGCATATTCACGAATATAGCACTATATATTCGAAATTACGAACATTCGCTTTTTTTTTTCACAGTACACATCACAGTGATCATCCCTCTCTGCTTCCAGCTTGTGTGGTGTAAAGAAGGCTCTAATACTACTGTGTGAGACCGCCGGGCGAATATTCGCAAATATTGATCCCTCCCTTCTGCTGCTTCTATCAAGTTACACTGGTATACCTGCTATATAGTTCATAAATTTTCACATATGCGAATTTTCGCATATGCGAAAAAAAAATTAATAAAAAAAGAATATTACGAATATGCGAATTTAGCGAATATATGACAAATATTCGTCCATATATTCGCGAAATATCGCGAATTCAAATATGGCCTATGCTGCTCAACACTAGAGCTTACCAGATAGTGTTGTGCTTAGGGCACAACACCTCAGCAGGCGTGTAGGCTGCCACGAGTCCTGTCCTGATGCCGCGGGTCCTGTCCAGATGCCTCGGGTCCTGTCCAGATGTCTCGGGTCCTGTCCACATGCCTCGGGTCCTGTCCAGATGCCTCGAGTCCTGTCCAGATGCCTCTAGTCCTGTCCAGATGCCTCGGGTCCTGTCCAGATGCCTCTAGTCCTGTCCAGATGCCTCGAGTCCTGTCCAGATGCCTCGGGTCCTGTCCACGTGCCTCGGGTCCTGTCCACGTGCCTCGGGTCCTGTCCAGGTGCCTCGGGTCCTGTCCAGATGCCTCGGGTCCTTTCCAGATGCCTCGAGTCCTGTCCAGATGCCTCGAGTCCTGTCCAGGTGCCTCGGGTCTTGTCCAGGTGCCTCGGGTCCTGTCCAGGTGCCTCGGGTCCTGTCCAGATGCCTCGGGTCCTGTCCAGAGATGTGGATCCAGAAAGAAGGATATCCCAGACGGCACTTCTCCTCCCAGGAAAGATGCAGCAATCCACAGAAATTAATGGTTTATTGCATGAATTTATTTGTAATATTCTGTCTGTGTTCATGAGTATTTGAAACATTTTCATGCCATATCCAACTTTTCTGCCGATATATTGATGACCTCCCTTTTTTTGTGGAAGGGACCAAAAGAATCCATCGAAGGTTTCCTAGAAGAATTAAACAACAACCAATGGGGCATAAAATTCACCCCTGAAATGAGTGAACAGCAAATAAACTTCCTCGATCTTAACATCTCACACAATAAGGAAAATTACATTACATCCCGCTACTGCAAGCAGGTGGATGTAAGTAGCTTCCTGGACTATCACAGTGCCCACCATAAAGTGGCTTAGAAATGTCCCGTACGGGCAATACAGTGGTCCCTCAACATACGATGGTAATCCCTTCCAAATGGACCATCGTTTGTTGAAACCATCGCATGTTGAGGGATCCGTGCAATGTAAAGTATAGGACAGTGGTCTCCAACCTGTGGACCTCCAGATGTTGCAAAACTACAAAACCCAGCATGCCCGGACAGCCAACGGCTGTCCGGGCATGCTGGGTGTTGTAGTTTTGCAATATCTGGAGGTCCGCAGGTTGAAGACCACTGGTATTGGAGGTTATACTCACGTGTCCCCGCCGCTCCGGACCGTCACCGCTCGTCACCGCTTCTCTGGATGTCGCCGTCCATCGCTGGCACCATGCCCGACACTCCGAGAAGGTCTCTGCTGCCTGGGAACGTCGCTCTCCATCGCCGCCATCACGTCGCTACGCACACTGCTCCTATTGGATGACGGGACGGCGTGCGCAGCGACGTGATGACGACGATGGAGAGCGCCAACGATGCAGGGGATCCTGAAGAGGATGCGCAGGAGCCCCGAGGACAGGTAAGTGATCGTCAGCGGACCACACGGGGCACCGTAAACGGCTATCCGGGGGCAGCTGAAGCAGTCTGCGCTGCAGGATAGCCGTTTATGCGATGGCCCCGACATACAAAAGCATCGTATGTTGAAATGATCGTAGGTCGGGGGGTCACTGTACAAGGAGGAATTGTACGGACAACTAAACTTTTAAGAAACAAGCCAAGATACCGTCCGTCCGGTTCAAAGAGAAGAATTACCCTGAGCCCATTATAAGGGACATATAAAAAAGTAGAATGCAAAAGCCAGAAGGAATGTCTAAAATCGGACAGAATTGCCAGTGCGGTGACAGACACCAATGAGAGGCAAAAACTCCATTTTATTACCACCTATTGCAATTCCGCTACAGAGATTAAAAAGATTTGGGGCAAACATTGGCGCCTATTACATAATGATGATCTACAGGGCACCACAAGTTACGTTCAGACGAGCACCAACATCGAAGAATATCCTCACCCCGAGCGTCATCAAACCCAAGAACATCCTCACCCGCTCCACATCACGTCCCGGATCCTTCAGATGCAATCATACAATGTGTATGTGTTGTAAAGAGATCAGGAACGGAACCAGGGAATTCAGCTCTAACATCACCGGTGAGAAGTACAATCTAAGACATAGACTCACAGGCCAATCCTGTCATTTACCTACTAGATCGCATCTGCGGACTACAATACATGGGACGTACCATCCAGCCATTAAGGAACCATCTCAACAAACACAAACAGAATACCGTATATACTCGAGTATAAGCCGAGTTTTTCAGCACGATTTTTCGTGCTGAAAACGCCCCCCTCGGCTTATACTCGAGTGAACTCTCCGCCTGTCAATCCCTTCTCAGTGGTCTTCAACCTGCGGACTTCCAGATGTTGCATGCTGGGAGTTGTAGTTTTGAAACATCTGGAGGTCCGCAGGTTGAAGACCACTGCGGCCTTCGTTATCATCCAGACCCCCCCCTTTTAGTTTTCTACTCACCTCCCCTCGGTGGGAAGTTGGGGTGAGCTGGTCCGGGCCATCTATGCTGCAGGGACCGTCCGGTGGGGAGGGTTAGTCGTTCCGGGCTGTCTATCTTCACCAGGGCGGGGGGGGGGCCCTCTTCTCCCCTCTGGGCCAGCCCCGGACTAGTGACGTTGCCTTGACGACGACGCACAGGGACGTCCTTGCGCATGAACATCCCTGTGCGTCGTTGTCAAGGCAACGTCACTAGTCTGGGGCCGGCCCGGAACGGAGAAGATGGACAGCCCAGAACGACTAACCCTCCCCACCGGACGGTCCCTGCAGCATAGATGGCCCAGACCAGCTCACCCTTCCTTCCCACCGAGGGGAGGTGAGTAGAAAACTAAAGGGGGGTCTGGATGATGATGAAGGCCGCAGTGGTCTTCAACCTGCGGACCTCCAGATGTTTCAAAACTACAACTCCCAGCATGCCCGGACAGCCGATGGCTGTCCGGGCATGCTGGGAGTTGTAGTTTTGCAACATCTGGAGGTCCGCAGGTTGAAGACCACTGATGAAGGGATTGACAGGCGGTGATGATGAAGGGGGATGATGACAGGGTGATGATGACGGGGGTGTTAATGACGGGGATCTGGATGATGACATGGGGGATGATGACATGAGGGATGATGACATAGGAGGATGATGACAGGGGGGGATGATGACAGGGGGGATGATGTATTTCCCACCCTAGGCTTATAGTCGAGTCAATAACTTTTCCTGGGTTTTTGAGGGGAAATTAGGGGCCTCGGCTTATATTCGAGTCGGCTTATACTCGAGTATATACGGTAGTAAAAATAAATTAATGCAATAAACCATTAATTTCTGTGGATTGCTGCATTTCATCTTTCCTGGGAGCCGTCTGGGATATCCTTCTTTCTGGATCCTATCCACATCTCTAGATCACAGGAGGTATCACTCCTGACCCCCGATGCGATCGTCCTGTCTCCTACAGAGATGAAGCGACTTTCTCCTGCGCTCGCATCTCTGCACTATACTCCGGCCAGTGATATGAATAGAACATCACTGATTCATATTTCCCTCTGAGGGCTGTGATTGGCTGCAACCATCCGGCCAATCCCCACTCTGTTCTATTCACATGACTGGCCGTAGTACAGAGCAGAGATGCGAGCGCTGTATAGAGCCGCTCTGCATCTCTGCAATAGATAGGACGATGGCATCAGGAGTCAGGAGCGTCAGGTGTCTATTAGTACAGGTACTACTACTCCCATCATGGAACAGTCTGTTCCATGCTGGGAGTAGTAGTACTACCTAAAAAATTTAAAAAAATTGAGGAAAAAAAGTGGGAAAAAAAGTGAAAAACACACATACACACGCTTTATTAAATATTAATAAAAATGTCATTATAAAAAATAAAAATTTCGTTAAATACATATTTTCCCACCCCGACTGCATCCTATTTTTTTTTTTTTGGTACCCAACAAATTTTGAACAAAAACACCAAAGGGGCAAAAAATGCAATTTCCACTCAAATGCAAAAACACCAGGAAAACGCTAGAAAAAAGTCAGACGCAGGAAATTGCACTGGCGTTTTTTCTCGTGTTTTTTTTTTCTGTGAAAAAAGCGCAGGAAAAAAAAAAAACAAGTGGAATCCTAGCCTTATTGTACTTTTGATTGACTTTTTTATTTTTTCATATACAGAATTTTTTTCAGTTACTCATCGTAAATTTCAAAAAATGTTCAATAAAATGTAATGCAAAAAATGAAAACATTTATTAGATCTGTGTTAAAAAATGTATATACTCATCTTATTTTTTATTATTTTTTTTACAGGGACCACCTACAGTCCTAGGGTTCTACCGAATAAGTGTGCGTCTGGGCTGCGGCTGGGGATCCCCGCGATCTCTGGGTCAGCAGCGGCCGTGTCTGGAACACGTAAAGTTTGGAGCTTCCATGTTTGGGACGTCACGCCCCCTCCATTCATGTCTATGGGAGGGGGCGTGGCGGCTGTAGTCACCAGTCATCCTGCACGGTGTGGAGTTCCCCGGCGGCGGGACCCCTGTAATCAGACATCTCATGACATGGTCGGAGTACTCCTTTAAGTGCCGGTACAATAGTGCAGCACAGCCGGCTCCATCACTCAGGAGGATCATTCCAAGAGGGCGACACATTTTGTAAGTCTCTTTTTTTTTGCTTTCACCAACTATGTAAAACAAACAGAGCGAGTGAGAACCATCTGCTCTTCGTTACCCGGCTGAAGTTTTATTAATTGAAACTGAAAATGTTAAGGCGGCTGAGGTTAGTATAACAAGCGCGAGATCATTCTGCTGGCGAGGGGACGTATCGTGCGCATATCTACTGCTGCTACAGATCCAGCGTTGCGATACGGCGCCCGGCGTCCAGATGTTTCTTATTACACCGTATTTGTTACACTGGGCGCTTTCTGTTCTTTTAAACCCCGTTAAGAACGAGGCTAATTGTGCGCTGTTACAACAAGGCTCCTCCAGCTACAACTACAACTCCCAGCATGCTCAATTATCAGGCTTGGTAATGTCTGGATGAGCCAGAAGAAACATTGTCTGTAAAGATACCCTGGTGTTCTGCTCTGAACCCCTATATATCTATCTATCTCATATCTATCTATCTATCTATCTATCTATCTATCTATCTATCTATGTATCTCATATCTATCTATCTCATATCTATCTATGTATCTATCTATCTATCTCATATCTATCTATCTATCTCATATCTATCTATCTATCTATCTATCTATCTCATATCTATCTATCTATCTCATATCTATCTATCTATCTATCTATCTCATATCTATCTATCTATCTCATATCTATCTATCTATCTCATATCTATCTATCTCATATCTATCTATCTAGCTATCTATCTCATATCTATCTATCTATCTCATATCTATCTATCTATCTCATATCTATCTATCTCATATCTATCTATCTATCTATCTATCTATCTATCTATCTATCTCATATCTATCTATCTATCTATCTATCTCATATCTATCTATCTATCTCATATCTATCTATCTATCTCATATCTATCTATCTATCTATCTCATATCTATCTATCTCATATCTATCTATCTATCTATTTATCTATCTCATATCTATCTATCTATCTATCTCATATCTATCTATCTATCTATCTATCTATCTATCTATCTCATATCTATCTATCTATCTATCTCATATCTATCTATCTATCTCATATCTATCTATCTAGCTATCTATCCATCTATCTATCTCATATCTATCTATCTATCTCATATCTATCTATCTCATATCTATCTATCTCATATCTATCTATCTATCTCTCATATCTATCTCTCATATCTATCTCCATCTATCTCATATCTATCTATCTATCTATCCATCTATCTATCTATCTCATATCTATCTATCTATCTCATATCTATCTATCTATCTCATATCTATCTATCTATCTATCTATCTCATATCTATCTCTCTCAAATTACAGATTAGACATTCTTATAATATGTCAACAAAAGTTAAATTTTATTTCCATCATTTACTTTTTCAAAATAACAGAAAACTAAAAAATGGCGTCTGCAAAAGTTTGGGCACCCTGCAGAATTTATAGCATGCACTGCCCCCTTTGCAAAGCTGAGACCTGCCAGTGTCATGGATTGTTCTCAATCATCATCTGGGAAGACCAGGTGATGTCAATCTCAAAGGTTATAAATGCCCAGACTCATCTGACCTTGCCCCAACAATCAGCACCATGGGTTCTTCTAAGCAGTTGTCTAGAAATCTGAAACTGAAAATAGTTGACGCTCACAAAGCTGGAGAAGGCTATAAGAAGATAGCAAAACGTTTTCAGATGTCATTATCCTCTGTTCGGAATGTAATTAAGAAATGGCAGTCATCAGGAACAGTGGAAGTTAATGCAAGATCTGGAAGACCAAGAAAATATCAGACAGAACAGCTCGCAGGATTGTGAGAAAAACAATTCAAAACCCACGTTTGACTGCACAATCCCTCCAGAAAGATCTGGCAGACACTGGAGTTGTGGTACACTATTCCACTATAAAGAGATACTTGTACAAATATGGTCTTCATGGAAGAGTCATCAGAAGAAAACCTCTTCTACATCCTCACCACAAAAATCAGCGTTTGAACTTTGCAAAGGAACATATAGACAAGCCTGATGCATTTTGGAAACAAGTTCTGTGGACTGATGAGGTTAAAATTGAACTTTTTGGCCGGAATGAGCAAAGGTACGTTTGGAGAAGAAGGGGAACAGAATTTAATGAAAAGAACCTCTGTCCAACTGTTAAGCATGGGGGTGGATCAATCATGCTTTGGGGTTGTATTGCAGCCAGTGGCACAAGGAACATCTCACGTGTAGAAGGAAAAATGGATTCAATAAAATTTCAGAACATTTTGGATGCTAACTTGATGCCATCTGTGAAAAAGATGAAGTTAAAGAGAGGATGGCTTCTACAAATGGATGATGACCCTAAACACCCCCTCGAAATCCACAGGGGATTACATCAAGAGGCGTAAACTGAAGGTTTTGCCATGGCCTTCACAATCTCCTAACTTCAACATAATTGAAAATCTATGGTTAGACCTTAAAAGAGCAATGCGTGACAGACAGCCCAGAAGTCTCAAAGAACTGGAAGACTTTTGTAAGGAAGAATGGGCAAAGATACCTCAAACAAGAATTGAAAGACTCTTCGTTGGCTACAAAAAGTGTTTACAAGCTGTGATACTTGCCAAAGGGGGCAGTACAAGATATTAACTCTGCAGGGTGCACAAACTTTTGCAGACGCCATTTTTTTGTTTTCTGTTATTTTGAAAGTGTAAATGATGGAAATAAAATGTAACTTTTGTTGACATATTATAAGAATGTCTAATCTGTAATTTGATGCCTTTTGGTGATTTTTCCATCTTTCTTTATGCACATTAATAAACATTTTTACCTGGGGTGCCCAAACTTTTAATCCCCACTGTATAAGGAGAACTAAAAAAAGTTATAGGGGTCAGAATAGGACAAAATACCCCCTCCCCGCATGTGTGTATCCTGTGATGTCAAGCATATATAATTAACCCCTTAAGGACGCAGCCCTTTTTCACAATTCTGACCACCGTCACTTTACAAATTAATAACGCGAAAAAGCTTTTACCGAATATTCTGATTCTGAGATTGTTTTTTCGTGACATATTCTACTTTATTTTGGTGGTAAATTTTCGGCGTTATTTGCATCCTTTTTTGGTGAAAAATTCCAAAATTTCATGAAAATTTAGCATTTTTCTAACTTTGAAGCTCTCTACTTGTAAGGAAAATGGATATTCCAAATACATTTTATTTTTCTTCACAAATACAATATGTTTGTTTACTTTATGTTGGCATCATAAAATGGACATATTTTTGCTTTTTGAAAAAATTAGAGGGCTTCAAAGTAGTTAGCAATAATCAAAAATTTCATGAAAATTGCTAAATCTGAAGGGACAGATGTTACAGAACTACAACTCCCAGCATGCCTGGGCAGTCCAGGCATGCTGAGAGTTGTAGTTTGGCAACATCTGGAGGGCTACCGTTTGGGCACCACTGTAACAGTGGTCTCCAAACTGTGACCCTCCAGATGTTGCAAAACTACAACTCCCAGCATGCCCAGGCAGCCTTTGGCTGTCTGGGCATGCTGGGAGTTGCAGTTTGGCCTTCCTAGTGGTTGCCACAGTAAAGATCACTTTACTTTCACTTTAAATCCCCCCCCCCACCGTCGCTTCCCTACCTGAGCCAGGATCCAGCAGTCTCCAGCGAAGATCGGGGGGTCCCCAGGCATCTTCTTTGCAGGTATCCAGCCTCCATCTTCTGTCCATGTTCCCCTCGACATCCAGGGGTTGGCAGAACGGGGGGTTGCCATGGCAACCCACTGTCCTGCTCTGCCATTGGTCAGAATCAATTCTGACCACTGGCAGGGGATAGGAGGAGATCGCAGCACTGCGACCTCACTCCTAGCCCTCAGGATGATCGGGGCTGTCTCTGACTGATCCGATCATGCCTATTTTCCAGGTGATCGGGTCACCAGAGACCTGATCAGCCCGGAATAGCAGAAAATCGCATGTCTGAATTGACATGCGTTTTTTTGCGATCGCAGACATGGGGTGGGGTCCCAGGATCCCCCTGGGCGATGTGCCGGGGTGCCTGCTGAATGATTTCAGCAGGCATCCCGGTCCGGTCCCCAATCGGCTAGTGTAAGGGACCGGAATTCCCACGGGCGTATGCATACGCCGCGCGTCCTTAAGGACTCGGGATGCAGGGCGTATGCATACGCCCGGCGTCCTGAACAGGTTAATTATACAAATTAGCATGGCCGGTATTTTAATTTTTTTCACAAAAGGTGGCAACTCTACATATGAGAATAGGAGAAAGGATGAAGAACACAGAGTGTTGGAGCCATTTTAGCATAGGAAGAGGAAGTAGGGACACAGATGTGACATCAGGGTAGCCCAGAATACTTTGCGACTAGCAAGATCACATGACCTCAGCTCTCAGCCAATTAGGAGACAGTATAGGGGTGGGTCAGAGGCACCAGATAAGAATATGCCAGCAGATGCCATGCAGTTGCCATTTTAGGGAGAGGGGGAGAGAAGACCTCTGTGAGGGACAGTGTGTGTGTGATCAGAGGCCACAAAAGCAGAGCTGCACTAAAGAGCATTATGGCAGCTGCATTGTGGGGGAGCGTAGGCTATTTTCTTATCAGGTCAGACTCAGGGTAAGAAGATCTGTCAGGGTCAGTTCAGTTAGTGTGTTATCAGAGCCACATGCAGAACCGCTCCTTCACTACAGAACCGCTCCTTCACTACAGAACCGCTCCTTCATTATAGAACCGCTCCTTCACTACAGAACCGCTCCTTCACTACAGAACCGCTCCTTCATTATAGAACCGCTCCTTCACTACAGAACCGCTCCTTCACTACAGAACCGCTATTTCACTACAGAACCGCTCCTTCACTACAGAACCGCTCCTTCACTATAGAACCGCTCCTTCACTACAGAACCGCTCCTTCACTATAGAACCGCTCTTTCGCTACAGAACCGCTCCTTTGCTACAGAACCGCTCCTTCACTACAGAACCGCTCCTTCACTACAGAACCGCTCCTTCACTACAGAACCGCTCCTTCACTACAGAACCGCTCCTTCACTATAGAACCGCTCCTTCACTATAAAACCGCTCCTTCACTACAGAACCGCTATTTCACTACAGAACCGCTCCTTCACTACAGAACCGCTCCTTCACTACAGAACCGCTCCTTCACTACAGAACCGCTCCTTCACTACAGAACCGCTCCTTCACTACAGAACCGCTCCTTCACTATAGAACCGCTCCTTCACTACAGAACCGCTCCTTCACTATAGAACCGCTCCTTCACTACAGAACCGCTCCTTCACTATAAAACCGCTCCTTCACTACAGAACCGCTCCTTCACTACAGAACCGCTCCTTCACTACAGAACCGCTCCTTCACTATAAAACCGCTCCTTCACTACAGAACCGCTCCTTCACTATAGAACCGCTCCTTCACTACAGAACCGCTCCTTCACTATAAAACCGCTCCTTCACTACAGAACCGCTCCTTCACTATAGAACCGCTCCTTCACTACAGAACCGCTCCTTCACTACAGAACCGCTATTTCACTACAGAACCGCTCCTTCACTACAGAACCGCTCCTTCACTACAGAACCGCTCCTTCACTATAGAACCGCTCTTTCGCTACAGAACCGCTCCTTTGCTACAGAACCGCTCCTTCACTACAGAACCGCTCCTTCACTACAGAACCGCTCCTTCACTACAGAACCGCTCCTTCATTATAGAACCGCTCCTTCACTACAGAACCGCTCCTTCACTACAGAACCGCTCCTTCACTACAGAACCGCTCCTTCACTATAGAACCGCTCTTTCGCTACAGAACCGCTTCTTCGCTACAGAACCGCTCCTTCACTACAGAACCGCTCCTTCACTACAGAACCGCTCCTTCACTACAGAACCGCTCCTTCACTACAGAACCGCTCCTTCACTACAGAACCGCTCCTTCACTATAGAACCGCTCTTTCGCTACAGAACCGCTTCTTCGCTACAGAACCGCTCCTTCACTACAGAACCGCTCCTTCACTACAGAACCGCTCCTTCACTACAGAACCGCTCCTTCACTACAGAACCGCTCCTTCACTATAGAACCGCTCCTTCACTACAGAACCGCTCCTGCACTATAGAACCGCTCCTTCACTACAGAACTGCTCCTTCAGTATAGAACCGCTCCTTCACTACAGAACCGCTCCTTCACTATAAAACCGCTCCTTCACTACAGAACCGCTCCTTCAGTATAGAACCGCTCCTTCACTATAGAACCGCTCCTTCACTACAGAACCGCTCCTTCACTACAGAACCGCTCCTTCACTACAGAACCGCTCCTTCACTACAGAACCGCTCCTTCACTACAGAACCGCTCCTTCACTACAGAACCGCTCCTTCACTACAGAACCGCTCCTTCACTACAGAACCGCTCCTTCACTATAGAACCGCTCCTTCACTACAGAACCGCTCCTTCACTATAGAACCGCTCCTTCACTACAGAACCGCTCCTTCACTATAAAACCGCTCCTTCACTACAGAACCGCTCCTTCACTACAGAACCGCTCCTTCACTACAGAACCGCTCCTTCACTATAAAACCGCTCCTTCACTACAGAACCGCTCCTTCACTATAGAACCGCTCCTTCACTACAGAACCGCTCCTTCACTATAAAACCGCTCCTTCACTACAGAACCGCTCCTTCACTATAGAACCGCTCCTTCACTACAGAACCGCTCCTTCACTACAGAACCGCTATTTCACTACAGAACCGCTCCTTCACTACAGAACCGCTCCTTCACTACAGAACCGCTCCTTCACTATAGAACCGCTCTTTCGCTACAGAACCGCTCCTTTGCTACAGAACCGCTCCTTCACTACAGAACCGCTCCTTCACTACAGAACCGCTCCTTCACTACAGAACCGCTCCTTCATTATAGAACCGCTCCTTCACTACAGAACCGCTCCTTCACTACAGAACCGCTCCTTCACTACAGAACCGCTCCTTCACTATAGAACCGCTCTTTCGCTACAGAACCGCTTCTTCGCTACAGAACCGCTCCTTCACTACAGAACCGCTCCTTCACTACAGAACCGCTCCTTCACTACAGAACCGCTCCTTCACTACAGAACCGCTCCTTCACTACAGAACCGCTCCTTCACTATAGAACCGCTCTTTCGCTACAGAACCGCTTCTTCGCTACAGAACCGCTCCTTCACTACAGAACCGCTCCTTCACTACAGAACCGCTCCTTCACTACAGAACCGCTCCTTCACTACAGAACCGCTCCTTCACTATAGAACCGCTCCTTCACTACAGAACCGCTCCTGCACTATAGAACCGCTCCTTCACTACAGAACTGCTCCTTCAGTATAGAACCGCTCCTTCACTACAGAACCGCTCCTTCACTATAAAACCGCTCCTTCACTACAGAACCGCTCCTTCAGTATAGAACCGCTCCTTCACTATAGAACCGCTCCTTCACTACAGAACCGCTCCTTCACTACAGAACCGCTCCTTCACTACAGAACCGCTCCTTCACTACAGAACCGCTCCTTCACTATAGAACCGCTCCTTCACTACAGAACCGCTCCTTCACTACAGAACCGCTCCTTCACTATAGAACCGCTCCTTCACTATAAAACCGCTCCTTCACTACAGAACCGCTCCTTCACTATAGAACCGCTCCTTCACTACAGAACCGCTCCTTCACTACAGAACCGCTCCTTCACTACAGAACCGCTCCTTCACTACAGAACCGCTCCTTCACTACAGAACCGCTCCTTCACTATAGAACCGCTCCTTCACTACAGAACCGCTCCTTCACTACAGAACCGCTCCTTCAGTATAGAACCGCTCCTTCACTATAAAACCGCTCCTTCACTACAGAACCGCTCCTTCAGTATAGAACCGCTCCTTCACTATAGAACCGCTCCTTCACTACAGAACCGCTCCTTCACTACAGAACCGCTCCTTCACTATAGAACCGCTCCTTCACTACAGAACCGCTCCTTCACTACAGAACCGCTCCTTCACTATAGAACCGCTCCTTCACTATAAAACCGCTCCTTCACTATAGAACCGCTCCTTCACTATAAAACCGCTCCTTCACTACAGAACCGCTCCTTCACTACAGAACCGCTCCTTCACTACAGAACCGCTCCTTCACTACAGAACCGCTCCTTCACTACAGAACCGCTCCTTCACTACAGAACCGCTCCTTCACTACAGAACCGCTCCTTCACTACAGAACCGCTCCTTCAGTATAGAACCGCTCCTTCACTATAAAACCGCTCCTTCACTACAGAACCGCTCCTTCAGTATAGAACCGCTCCTTCACTATAGAACCGCTCCTTCACTACAGAACCGCTCCTTCACTATAGAACCGCTCCTTCACTATAGAACCGCTCCTTCACTACAGAACCGCTCCTTCACTACAGAACCGCTCCTTCACTACAGAACCGCTCCTTCACTACAGAACCGCTCCTGCACTACAGAACCGCTCCTTCACTACAGAACCGCTCCTTCACTACAGAACCGCTCCTTCACTACAGAAACGCTCCTTCACTATAAAACCGCTCCTTCACTATAGAACCGCTCCTTCACTACAGAACCGCTCCTTCACTACAGAACCGCTCCTTCAGTATAGAACCGCTCCTTCACTACAGAACCGCTCCTTCACTATAGAACCGCTCCTTCACTACAGAACCGCTCCTTCACTACAGAACCGCTCCTTCACTACAGAACCGCTCCTTCACTACAGAACCGCTCCTTCACTACAGAACCGCTCCTTCACTACAGAACCGCTCCTTCACTACAGTACCGCTCCTTCGCTACAGAACCGCTCCTTCACTACAGAACCGCTCCTTCACTACAGAACCGCTCCTTCACTACAGAACCGCTCCTTCACTACAGAACCGCTCCTTCACTACAGAACCGCTCCTTCACTACAGAACCGCTCCTTCACTACAGAACCGCTCCTTCACTACAGAACCGCTCCTTCACTACAGAACCGCTCCTTCACGCCCCCTCCCATAGACTTGCAGAGCGGGGGCGGGGCATGATGTCACATGGGGCGGAGTCGTGACGTCATAATACTCCGGCCCCGAGGTCAGCACCCGGCTGTTTGTGAGCTGGCAGCGCGGCGTGCAGCTCAAAGAGGTGGGTGCCGAATGCAAGATTGCTGGGGTCCCCAGCGGCGGGACCCCCGCAGTCAGACATCTTGTTACTGGGCATTCTCTGTGACCTTTACAGAGGTCAATCTACAAGAAGGGGAGGCTGATCTGCGAGCAGCAGCTATTGTGTGCACCTCTGTCATCTTTATACTGGTGGAGGAGACTGTGACACACTGTAACAAAACCTCCTCCTCATGTAATCTCCTTACTACTGGGGTGACACACTGTAACAACCCTCCTACTCATGCAATCTCCTTACTACTGGGGTGACACACTGTAACAAACGTCCTCCTCATGTAATCTTCTTACTACTGGGGTGACACACTGTAACAAACCCCCTCCTCATGTAATCTCCATACTACTGGGGTGACACACAGTAACAACCCTCCTCCTCATGTAATTTCCTTACTACTGGGGTGACACACTGTAACAAACCTCCTCCTCATGTAATCTCCTTACTACTGGGGTGACACACTGTAACAAACCCCCTCCTCATGTAATCTCCTTACTACTGGGGTGACACACTGTAACAAACCTCCTCCTCATGTAATCTCCTTACTACTGGGGTGACACACTGTAACAAACCTCCTCCTCATGTAATCTCCTTACTACTGGGGTGACACACTGTAACAAACCTCCTCCTCATGTAATCTCCTTACTACTGGGGTGACACACTGTAACAAACCTCCTCCTCATGTAATCTCCTTACTACTGGGGTGACACACTGTAACAAACCCCCTCCTCATGTAATCTCCTCACTACTGGGGTGACACACTGTAACAAACCTCCTCCTAACGTAATCTCATTACTACTGGGGTGACACACTGTAACAAACCTCCTCCTCATGTAATCTCCTTACTACTGGGGTGACACACTGTAACAAACCTCCTCCTCATGTAATTTCCTTACTACTGGGGTGACACACTGTAACAAACCTCCTCCTCATGTAATATCCTTACTGCTTGGGTGACACACTGTAACAAACCTCCTCCTCATGTTATCTCCTTACTATTGGGGTGACACACTGTAACAATCCCCCTCCTCCTCATGTAATCTCCTTACTACTGGGGTGACACACTGTAACAATCCTCCTCCTCATGTAATCACTTTACTACTGGGGTGACACACTGTAACAAACCTCCTCCTAACGTAATCTCATTACTACTGGGGTGACACACTGTAACAAACCCCCTCCTCATGTAATCTCCATACTACTGGGGTGACACACTGTAACAAACCTCCTCCTCATGTAATCTCCTTACTACTGGGGTGACACACAGTAACAACCCTCCTCCTCATGTAATTTCCTTACTACTGGGGTGACACACTGTAACAAACCTCCTCCTCATGTAATCTCCTTACTACTGGGGTGACACACTGTAACAAACCCCCTCCTCATGTAATCTCCTCACTACTGGGGTGACACACTGTAACAAACCTCCTCCTCATGTAATCTCCTTACTACTGGGGTGACACACTGTAACAAACCTCCTCCTCATGTAATCTCCTTACTACTGGGGTGACACACTGTAACAAACCTCCTCCTCATGTAATCTCCTTACTACTGGGGTGACACACTGTAACAAACCTCCTCCTCATGTAATCTCCTTACTACTGGGGTGACACACTGTAACAAACCCCCTCCTCATGTAATCTCCTCACTACTGGGGTGACACACTGTAACAAACCTCCTCCTAACGTAATCTCATTACTACTGGGGTGACACACTGTAACAAACCTCCTCCTCATGTAATCTCCTTACTACTGGGGTGACACACTATAACAAAGCTCCTCCTCATGTAATTTCCTTACTACTGGGGTGACACACTGTAACAAACCTCCTCCTCATGTAATATCCTTACTACTTGGGTGACACACTGTAACAAACCTCCTCCTCATGTTATCTCCTTACTATTGGGGTGACACACTGTAACAATCCCCCTCCTCCTCATGTAATCTCCTTACTACTGGGGTGACACACTGTAACAATCCTCCTCCTCATGTAATCACTTTACTACTGGGGTGACACACTGTAACAAACCTCCTCCTAACGTAATCTCATTACTACTGGGGTGACACACTGTAACAAACCTCCTCCTCATGTTATCTCCTTACTATTGGGGTGACACACTGTAACAATCCTCCTCCTCATGTAATCACTTTACTACTGGGGTGACACACTGTAACAAACCTCCTCCTCATGTAATCTCCTTACTACTGGGGTGACACACTGTAACAAACCTCCTCCTCATGTAATCTCCTTACCACTGGGGTGACACACTGTAACAAACCTCCTCCTCATGTAATCTCCTTACTACTGGGGTGACACACTGTAACACACCTCCTCCTCATGTAATCTCCTTACTACTGGGGTGACACACTGTAACAAACCTCCTCCTCATGTAATCTCCTTACTACTGGGGTGACACACTGTAACAAATCTCCTCCTCATGTAATCTCCTTACTACTGGGGTGACACACTGTAACACACCTCCTCCTCATGTAATCTCCTTACTACTGGGGTGACACACTGTAATAAACCTCCTCCTCATGTAATCTCTTTACTACTGGGGTGACACACTGTAACAAACCTCCTCCTCATGTAATCTCATTTCTAATGCTGCTTTCCATCTTACACAACAATTCCACAGAAAAGTCTGCTGAATCCCATTTAAATCAATAGACGACAAATAATGACAGAATTTCCAGCGATAATTCCTCGGTGTGAACATAAGTTGTTCAGTGACGGAGTCTCATCTTATCCCATGCCTGTCACATCAGCTAAAACAGGTAAGCACAAGACATTCACAAGAACCTCTTTATTATTTTCTAATAATAGCCTATGCTGCACTATACAAGCAAAATAAATACATTCCGGAGTGTTTCTTCAAGAATAGACAGGTGTCCCCGCCGCCCCAGACATTACGGTTTAAGCTGCAGTCTCTTTTACACTGAATATACAATGTGGATCTAGACACAAGGTGAGCGAGACGTCGATATATTTCCTCCAGATGTGGGGGAGATAAATCCTTTGTCTCAGCAGGAGCCGATCCCTCAGCTGTAAACACGGCGCGGCGGGCTCCGCCAGACGGGAACCTTTCCGGATGTGGCGGTAGAAATCAGCGTCTCAGCGTGCGGGATACAATGTTTGGGCTAAAAGTAACAAGTTATCACCATGAGCCGTATACTCTGCATGAGCCGTATACTCTGTATACAGCAGTGGTCTTCAACCTGCGGACCTCCAGATGTTGCAAAACTACAACTTCCAGCATGCCCGGACAGCCGTTGGCTGTCCGGTGCATGCTGGAAGTTGTAGTTTTGCAACATCTGGAGGTCCGCAGGTTGAAGACCACTGGTATACAGAGTCCGGGGCGAGGCTGGCCCCCGGCGGGCGGCATACGGATCGGGCGCACGTTATATTTTATTGGGTTCTGTGCTGCACACGGTAGAATATATACGGTATCTACTATGTAACCGTTATAAAAGAATGCGGAGTGCCTCCTTATATCTGCAAATATGGCCTCAGTGAAGGAGCTGGGGGAGGGGAGTGCGTCTGCGTATACTCGTATGCTCGCTCCAGGCTATACCAAGACTATCTGACTGACCGGTGGTTCCCAGCAGCAGGGGCCCCTGCATCAGCATAAAACCATAACTAGCTGAGCAAGACAAAAACAATTTGCCCCGAACTTACATCTACGCCCTGGAGCCTTAAGTGACTTTGAAGCGAGCATAGGAGGAGCACTCACCTTAAAGTGGTGAGTGTCGGCTTTAAAGTGGTGAGTGTCGGCTACTACTAGTAACCAGACAACTCACCGCTAATAACCTTAACCTACAGGGGACAACTACCTACAGGGGACAACTACCTACAGGGGACAGCTACCTACAGGGGACGGCTACCTACAGGGGACAACTACCTACAGGGGACAACTACCTACAGGGGACAACTACCTACAGGGGACAACTACCTACAGGGGACGGCTACCTACAGGGGACAACTACCTACAGGGGACAATTACCTACAGGGGACAACTACCTACAAGGGACAGCTACCTACAGGGGACAACTACCTACAAGGGACAACTACCTACAGGGGACAACTACCTACAGGGGACAGCTACCTACAGGGGACGGCTACCTACAGGGGACAGCTACCTACAGGGGACGGCTACCTACAGGGGACAGCTACCTACAGGGGACGGCTACCTACAGGGGACAGCTACCTACAGGGGACGGCTACCTACAGGGGACAGCTACCTACAGGGGATGGCTACCTACAGGGGACAGCTACCTACAGGGGACGGCTACCTACAGGGGACAGCTACCTACAGGGGACGGCTACCTACAGGGGACAGCTACCTACAGGGGACGGCTACCTACAGGGGACAGCTACCTACAGGGGACAGCTACCTACAGGGGACGGCTACCTACAGGGAACAGCTACCTACAGGGGACGGCTACCTACAGGGGACAGCTACCTACAGGGGACGGCTACCTACAGGGGACGGCTACCTACAGGGGACAGCTACCTACAGGGGACGGCTACCTACAGGGGACGGCTACCAGGGACAGCTACCTACAGGGGACAGCTACCTACAGGGGACGGCTACCTACAGGGGACGGCTACCTACCACAGACCTCTGCCTACAGGGAACAACTATATCCAGGAAAAAGCTACCTACAGGGGACAGCTACCTACAGGGGACAGCTACCTACAGGGGACGGCTACCTACAGGGGACAGCTACCTGCAGGGGACGGCTACCTACAGGGGACAGCTACCTACAGGGGATGGCTACCTACAGGGGACAGCTACCTACCACAGACCTCTGCCTACATGGAACAACTATATCCAGGAAACACCTACCTACAGGGGACAGCTACCTACCACAGACCTCTACCTACAGGGGACAGCTACCTACCACAGACCTCTACCTACAGGGAACAACTATATCCAGGAAACAGCTACCTACAGGGGACAGCTACCTACAGGGGACAGCTACATACAGGGGACGGCTACCTACAGGGGACAGCTACCTACAGGGGACAGCTACCTACAGGGGACGGCTACCTACAGGGGACAGCTACCTACAGGGGACAGCTACCTACAGGGGACGGCTACCTACAGGGGACAGCTACCTACCAGAGACCTCTACCTACAGGGAACAACTATATCCAGGAAACAGCTACCTACAGGGGACAGCTACCTACCACAGACCTCTACCTACAGGGGACAGCTACCTACCACAGACCTCTACCTACAGGGGACAGCTACCTACAGGGGACAGCAACCTACCACAGACCTCTACCTACAGGGGACAGCTACCTACAGGGAACAGCTACCTACCACAGACCTCTACCTACAGGGGACAGTAACCTACCACAGACCTCTACCTACAGGGGACAGCTACCTACAGGGGACAGCTACCTACCACAGATCTCTACCTACAGGGGACAGCTACCTACAGGGGACAGCTACCTACCACAGACCTCTACCTACAGGGGACAGCTACCTACAGGGGACAGCTACCTACAGGGGACAGCTACCTACCACAGACCTCTACCTACAGGGGACAGCTACCTATAGGGGACAGCTACCTACCACAGACCTCTACCTACAGGCAACAAATATATTCAGGAAATAGCTATCTACGGGAGACCTCTACATACAGGAGACCCCTACCTACAAGGGACAGCTACCTACAGGGGACAGCTACCTACAGGGGACGGCTACCTACAGGGGACGGCTACCTACAGGGGACGGCTACCTACAGGGGACAGCTACCTACAGGGGACGGCTATCTACAGGGGACGGCTACCTACAGGGGACAGCTACCTACAGGGGACAGCTACCTACAGGGGACGGCTACCTACAGGGGACAGCTACCTACCACAGACCTCTACCTACAGGGAACAACTATATCCAGGAAACAGCTACCTACAGGGGACAGCTACCTACCACAGACCTCTACCTACAGGGGACAGCTACCTACCACAGACCTCTACCTACAGGGGACAGCTACCTACCACAGACCTCTACCTACAGGGGACAGGTACCTACAGGGGACAGCTACCTACCACAGACCTCTACTTACAGGGGACAGCAACCTACCACAGACATCTACCTACAGGGGACAGCTACCTACAGGGGACAGCTACCTACAGGGCACAGCTACCTACCACAGACCTCTACCTACAGGGGACAGCTACCTACAGGGGACAGCTACCTACCACAGACCTCTACCTACAGGGGACAGCTACCTACAGGGGACAGCTACCTACCACAGACCTCTACCTACAGGGGACAGCTACCTACCACAGACCTCTACCTACAGGGGACAGCTACCTATAGGGGACAGCTACCTACCACAGACCTCTACCTACAGGGAACAAATATATCCAGGAAACAGCTATCTACGGGAGACCTCTACATACAGGAGACCCCTACCTACAAGGGACAGCTACATACAGGTGACAGCTACCTACAAGGGACAGCTACATACAGGAGACAGCTACATACAGGAGACAGCTACCTACAGGAGATAGCTATCTACAGGAGATAGCTACCTACAGGGGACGGCTACATACAGGAGACCCCTACCTACAAGGGACAGCTACATACAGGAGACAGCTACCTACAGGAGATAGCTACCTACAGGGGACAGCTACATACAGGTGACAGCTACCTACAAGGGACAGCTACATACAGGAGACAGCTACATACAGGAGACAGCTACCTACAGGAGACAGCTACCTACAGGAGATAGCTACCTACAAGGGACAGCTACATACAGGGGACGGCTACCTACAAGGGACAGCTACATACAGGAGACAGCTACCTACAGGAGACAGCTACCTACAGGAGATAGCTACCTACAAGGGACAGCTACATACAGGTGACAGCTACCTACAAGGGACAGCTACATACAGGAGACAGCTACATACAGGAGACAGCTACCTACAGGAGATAGCTACCTACAGGGGACAGCTACCTACAGGGGACAGCAGCCTACAGGAGATCTTTACCTACAAGGGACAGCTACTTACATGAAACAGCAATGTAGATAGCACAGCTTCCTACAGGAGGCAACTACCTCCAGGGGGAAATGACCTATAGGGGGACATAGCTACTTGGGGCAACTACAATTACTGGAGTGACCTAACTACCTCATGGGGGGGGGGGGGGGGGGGGCTACTGTGAATCACCAATGTAACTGCACTGTAATCACTTATATGGTCTGTCAAAGTAATAATAGCAATTATGGTGTGGTAATATTATTTAGACATTATGTAGGGGCCTCACTGGATATAACTGCACTGTAATCACTTATATGGTCTGTCATGGTAATAATAGCAATTATGGTGTGGTAATATTATTTACACATTATGTAGGGGCCTCACTGGATATAACTGCACTGTAATCACTTACATATGGTCTTTACATATGGTCTGTCATGGTAATAATAGCAATTATGGTGTGGTAATATTATTTACACATTATGTAGGGGTCTCACTGGATATAACTGCACTGTAATCACTTATATGGTCTGTCATGGTAATGGTAGCGGTTGTTGTCAGTCTGTTACCTAAGTATAGGAAGTGCTCTAAAACTCAGGTGACAGGCTGACAACATCATTGCTGTAAATAAGGCATTTGTACAGTTTAAAGGGGAATTCCAACGCCAGGCAAAAAAAAAATGCAAATACTGCAGAAGCCTATAGCATTGCTTACCTGCCCTAGTCCTGAAACCACCAAAATCCATTTGTTTTGTTGCTTTGTCATCCCATTTCAGATGATCAGTGTACTTCCTGGTGGACCAGTGGCTCAGTACAACAATTCCCAGAATGCAGTGATTTCCCCAGCTCTTCATCACAGCCCTCCCACCCTACCTACTCCCCTCTTACAGCACACCTTCCAGTTCCCTGAGCTTCTGCAGAAGATCTAATTTAACAGCAGACTATTGCACAATAGTTGCACCATCTGCTGCAGCATCTGTTGTATTCATTCCATGTCTCCTACTCTGCCTGTGGCATTGCTTAGGCATTCTTTCCTAAATGTCCCAATAAGATATATTATGGATATGACAGGGAGATGGGTGTAGGCTGGATAATCTGATCAGAGGTGATGACCTTACTCAGGGGGTGGGGCTAGTGCTCAGAGACAAGGTCCAGCCACGCCTCCTGAGACAGTAGAGAATAATGCGTTGTCTTGGGAGAGGGGGGCGTGGGATAGCCGGGAAGCTGCTAAGACAACACCAGACTACAAATGAGAGGACTACACAACTTCCTGTCAGGAGATGGGGAGGAGCTAGTTAGCTGCTGAGACAACACCAGACTACAAATGAGAGGACTACACAACTTCCTGTCAGGAGAGAGAGGGAGGAGCTGGGAGATGCTGACACAACACCAAACTAACAATTAGAGGACTACACAACTTTCAGGAGATAGAGAGGAGCCTCTCTCCTGATCTTGTTTGTGAGCTCAGCGTTCTGTCACCCTCCTCCCATTAAGATTTCAAAGGTTTCACCTTTTGCCAAGTATGTTGTGAAATCTATGTAACCGAGTGTAAGGCCAGGCTTTAATCTATGTCATCAAGTCTAAAGCCAGGATTTAATCTATGTCATCAAGTCTAAGGTCAGGCTTTAATCTAGGCCACCGAGTCTAAAGCCAGGCTTTAATCTAAGTCATCAAGTCTAAGGTCAGGCTTTAATCTATGTCATCAAGTCTAAAGCCAGGATTTAATCTATGTCATCAAGTCTAAGGTCAGGCTTTAATCTATGTCATCAAGTCTAAAGCCAGGATTTAATCTATGTCATCAAGTCTAAGGTCAGGCTTTAATCTAGGTCACCGAGTCTAAGGCCAGGCTATAATCTATGTCACCAAGTCTAAGGCCAGGCTTTAATCTATGTCACCAAGTCTAAGGCCAGGCTTTAATCTAGGTCACCGAGTCTAAGGCCAGGATTCAATCTATGTCAACAAATCTAAGGTCAGGCTGTAATCTAGGTCACCGAGTCTAAGGCCAGGCTTTAATCTATGTCACCAAGTCTAAGGCCAGGATTTAATCTAGGTCACCGAGTCTAAAGCCAGGCTTTAATCTAGGTCACCGAGTCTAAGGCCAGGCTTTAATCTATGTCACCAAGTCTAAGGCCAGGCTTTAATCTATGTCATCAAGTCTAAGGTCAGGCTTTAATCTATGTCATCAAGTCTAAGGCCAGGATTTAATCTATGTCATCAAGTCTAGGGCCAGGATTTAATCTATGTCACCAAGTCTAAGGCCAGAATTTAATCTATGTCACCGAGTCTAAGGCCAGGCTTTAATCTATGTCACCAAGTCTAAGGTCAGGCTTTAATCTAGGTCACCGAGTCTAAGGCCAGGCTTTAATCTATGTCACCAAGTCTAAGGTCAGGCTTTAATCTAGGTCACCGAGTCTAAGGCCAGGCTATAATCTATGTCACCAAGTCTAAGGCCAGGCTTTAATCTATGTCACCAAGTCTAAGGCCAGGCTTTAATCTAGGTCACCGAGTCTAAGGCCAGGATTTAATCTATGTCAACAAATCTAAGGTCAGGCTTTAATCTATGTCACCGAGTCTAAGGCCAGGCTTTAATATATGTCACCAAGTTTAAGGCCAGGATTTAATCTAGGTCACCGAGTCTAAGGCCAAGCTTTAATCTAGGTCACCGAGTCTAAGGCCAGGCTTTAATCTATGTCACCAAGTCTAAGGCCAGGCTTTAATCTATGTCATCAAGTCTAAGGTCAGGCTTTAATCTATGTCATCAAGTCTGAGGCCAGGATTTAATCTATGTCATCAAGTCTAAGGCCAGAATTTAATCTATGTCACCAAGTCTAAGGCCAGGATTTAATCCATGTCACCGAGTCTAAGGCCAGGCTTTAATCTAGGTCACCGAGTCTAAGGCCAGGCTTTAATCTATGTCACCAAGTCTAAGGCCAGGATTTAATCTGTGTCACCAAGTCTAAGGCCAGGATTTAATCTATGTCACCAAATCTAAGGTAAGGCTTTAATCTATGTCACCGATTCTAAGGCCAGGATTTAATCTATGTCATCAAGTCTAAGGCCAGGCTTTAATCTATGTCACTGAGTCTAAGGCCAGGCTTTAATCTAGGTCACCGAGTCTAAGGCCAGGATTTAATCTATGTCACTGAGTCTAAAGCCAGGATTTAATCTATGTCACCAAGTCTAAGGCCAGGATTTAATCTATGTTACCAATTCTAAGGCCAGGATTTAATCTATGTCACCAAATCTAAGGTAAGGCTTTAATCAATGTCACCGAGTCTAAGGCCAGGATTTAATCTATGTCATCAAGTCTAAGGCCAGGCTTTAATCTATGTAACTGAGTCTAAGGCCAGGCTGTAATCTAGGTCACCGAGTCTAAGGCCAGGATTTAATCTATGTCACTGAGTCTAAGGCCAGGATTTAATCTATGTCACTGAGTCTAAGGCCAGGATTTAATCTATGTCACCAAGTCTAAGGCCAGGCTTTAATCTAGGTCACCGAGTCTAAGGCCAGGATTTAATCTATGTCATAGAGTCCTTGGCATCAACGAGAATGTTCTCCATGTTGATACATATAGTGCGGTGTCTTTATGAAGCTACAGTTGGGTTTTATCTTGTTTGCCATTGATTATTTACATTTTTGGATAACACAGATGTTGTGGAGGTGAAGTCTCCCCCAATTGTCTGTGGATCAGATATAAAGTGGATTTTCCAATGATTGATAACAGTCACAATAGGTGATACCAGTATATGGATAAGATGGGGTCAGGCCATCCGCAATAGGCAACACCAGTATATAGATAAGATGGGATCAGACCATTCACGATAGGTGCAACCAGTATACAGATAAGATGGGGTCAGGCCATCCACAATAGGCAACACCAGTATATAGATAAAATGGGATCAGACCATTCACGATAGGTGTCATCAGTATATAGATACAATGGGGTAAGGCTATCCACAATATGCAACACCAGTATAAAGATAAGATGGGATCAGACCATTCACAATAGGTGACACCAGTATATAGGTAAAATGTGATCAGATTGTTCACAATATATAACATTTGTATACAAATAAGATGGGATCAGATCATTCACAATAGGTGACACCAGTATATAGGTAAAATGGGATCAGATTGTTCACAATATATAACATTAGTATACAAATAAGATGGGATCAGATTATTCACAATGTTGAGAGTGCAATCTCTTTCCATTCCATGTTACTGCACACATGACGCGTCCACAGAGGATACACCCGTGATAGGGTGTAGAGCGGCCTATGACAATATTTGACAATGTTAAGTACTGAAGGATACAGATAACCTAACAGCAATATCCAAGCAATATGGTAAAAACATGAATAAGTGAAGAAAGGGCAAAGGTTAACCTAACCAAACAGAACTCTCTCAGCAACTATAGGGTTACATGAGCACAAGACACATCTGGCTTCACTTTCTATAAAGACAATACAATAACCCCCCCCACCCGCATGAGCTGAATAAAGATTTCAGATCCAAAACGTATGGATCCCTTCATAAAGACTCCTGCATCCAACACAGGGAAAGAAAGATAGTGCCCCCCCCCCCCACCTACATAGCACAGCAACTGAAAGAAATTACAGGTAAGATGAGACCAGGCCACTCACAAAAGGAGACACCTGCATATAGATTAGATGGTATCAGGCCATTCACAATACGTGACACCCAGATATAGGTAATATGGGATCAGACCATTCATAACAGATTACACCAGTATATGGATAAGATGGGATTAGGTCATACACAATAGATGATGTCAGTATATAGATAAGATGGCATCAGGTCATTCACAATAGGTAAGACCAGCATATAGATAAGATGGCATCAGGTCATTCACAATAGGTAACACCAGTATATAGATAAAATTGTATCAGGTCATTCATACTAGTCAACACCTGTATATAAATAAGATGGGATTAGGACATTCATAACAGATGACACATGTATATAGATAAGATGGGATCAGGACATTCTCAATAGGTGACACCAGTACATACATAAGATGGGATCAGATCATTCACGATAGGTGACACCAGTATATAGATAAGATGGGATCAGACCATTCACAATAGGTGACACCAGTATATACATAAGATGGGATCAAAAACAGGTCCACTACGGTTTAGGCAGGAGGTTGGCGTTTCTCGCAGGACTGGAATGTCAACTGTGATGACTGCTAAACAAAAGGCTAAACCTGTGCAGGGGAAATGTTGCTGAGTTGCCCATAAGCGATCTGATTGGTTGTTATGGGCAACTCAGCACTTTTCCTTTCGACAGTTTTTGATAAATCTCTCCCTATTGGATTTATTCAAATAAATTACCTCCAAAGACCCACTCCACTGTGATGCTGGACCCTCTCCGCTGTGATGCTGGACCCTCTCCGCTGTGATGCTGGACCCTATACGCTGTGATGCTGGACCCTATACGCTGTGATGCTGGACCCTGTCCGCTGTGATGGTGGACCCTCTCGGCTGTGATGCTGGACCCTCTCTGCTGTGATGCTGGACCCTCTCCGCTGTGATGGTGGAGCCTCTGCTCTGTGATGCTGGACCCTATCCGCTGTGATGGTGGACCCTCTCCGCTGTGATGGTGGACCCTCTCCGCTGTGATGGTGGACCCTCTCGGCTGTGATGGTAGACCCTCTCGGCTGTGATGGTGGACCCTCTCGGCTCTGATGGTAGACCATCTCCGCTGTGATGGTGGACCCTCTCCGCTGTGATGGTGGACCCTCTCGGCTGTGATGGTGGACCCTCTCGGCTGTGATGGTGGACCCTCTCGGTGTGATGGTGGACCCTCTCCGGTGTGATGGTGGACCCTCTCCGCTGTGATGGTGGACCCTCTCTGCTGTGATGGTGGACCCTCTCGGCTGTGATGGTAGACCCTCTCGGCTGTGATGGTGGACCCTCCCCGCTTTGATGGTGGACCCTCTCCGCTGTGATGGTGGACCCTCTCCGCTGTGATGGTGGACCCTCTCTGCTGTGATGCTGGACCCTCTCCTCTGTGATGGTGGACCCTCTCTGCTGTGATGGTAGACCCTCTCTGCTGTGATGGTGGACCCTCTCCGCTGTGATGGTGGACCCTCTCTGCTGTGATGGTAGACCCTCTCTGCTGTGATGGTGGACCCTCTCCGCTATGATGGTGGACCCTCTCCGCTGTGATGGTGGACCCTCTCAGCTGTGATGGTGGACCCTCTCCGGTGTGATGGTGGACCCTCTCCGCTGTGATGGTAGGTCCTCTCCGCTGTGATGGTGGACCCTCTCCGGTGTGCTGGTGGACCCTCTCCGGTGTGATGGTGGGCCCTCTCCACTGTGATGGTGGGCCCTCTCCGGTGTGATGGTAGACCCTCTCCGCTGTGATGGTGGACCCTCTCCCGTGTGATGGTGGGTCTTCTCTGCTGTGATGGTGGGCCCTCTCCGCTGTGATGGTAGACCCTCTCTGGTGTGATGGTGGGCCCTCTCCACTGTGATGGTGAGCCCTCTCCGGTGTGATGGTAGACCCTCTCCGCTGTGATGGTGGACCATCTCCCGTGTGATGGTGGGTCTTCTCTGCTGTGATGGTGGGCCCTCTCCGCTGTGATGGTAGACCCTCTCCACTGTGATGGTGGGCCCTCTCCTCTGTGATGGTGGACCCTCTCCGGTGTGATGGTAGACCCTCTCAGTTGTGATGGTGGACCCTCTCTGGTGTGATGGTAGACCCTCTCTGCTGTGATGGTGGACCCTCTCCGGTGTGATGGTGGACCCGCTCCGCTGTGATGGTGGGCCCTCTCCGCTGTGATGGTGGGTCCTCTCTGCTGTGATGGTGGGTCCTCTCCGCTGTGATGGTGGGTCCTCTCTGCTGTGATGGTGGACCCTCTCCGGTGTGATGGTGGACCCTCTCCGGTGTGATGGTGGACCCTCTCCGGTGTGATGGTGGACCCTCTCCGGTGTGATGGTGGGTCTTCTCTGCTGTGATGGTAGACCCTCTCCGCTGTGATGGTGGGCCCTCTCCTCTGTGATGGTGGCCCCTCTCCGGTGTGATGGTGGACTCTCTCCGGTGTGATGGTGGACCCTCTCCGGTGTGATGGTGGACCCTCTCCGGTGTGATGGTGGACCCTCTCCGGTGTGATGGTGGGTCTTCTCTGCTGTGATGGTGGACCCTCTCCGGTGTGATGGTGGGCCCTCTCCTCTGTGATGGTGGCCCCTCTCCGCTTTGATGGTGGACCCTCTCCGGTGTGATGGTGGGTCCTCTCCGGTGTGATGGTGGGTCCTCTCTGCTGTGATGGTGGGCCCTCTCCTCTGTGATGGTGGCCCCTCTCCGCTGTGATGGTGGACCCTCTCCGCTGTGATGGTGGGTCCTCTCTGCTGTGATGGTGGACCCTCTCCGATGTGATGGTGGACCCTCTCCGGTGTGATGGTGGGTCTTCTCTGCTATGATGGTAGACCCTCTCCGATCTGATGGTGGGTCCTCTCCGGTGTGATGGTGGGTCCTCTCCGGTGTGATGGTGGGCCCTCTCCTCTGTGATGGTGGCCCCTCTCCGCTGTGATGGTAGACCCTCTCCTCTGGGATGGTGGCCCCTCTCCGATGTGATGGTGGACCCTCTCCGGTGTGATGGTGGACCCTCTCCGGTGTGATGGTGGGTCTTCTCTGCTATGATGGTAGACCCTCTCCGCTGTGATGGTGGGTCCTCTCCGGTGTGATGGTGGGTCCTCTCTGCTGTGATGGTGGGCCCTCTCCTCTGTGATGGTGGCCCCTCTCCGCTGTGATGGTGGACCCTCTCCGCTGTGATGGTGGGTCCTCTCTGCTGTGATGGTGGACCCTCTCCGATGTGATGGTGGACCCTCTCCGGTGTGATGGTGGACCCTCTCCGGTGTGATGGTGGGTCTTCTCTGCTATGATGGTAGACCCTCTCCGATGTGATGGTGGGTCCTGGCCGGTGTGATGGTGGGTCCTCTCCGGTGTGATGGTGGGCCCTCTCCTCTGTGATGGTGGCCCCTCTCCGCTGTGATGGTAGACCCTCTCCTCTGGGATGGTGGCCCCTCTCCGATGTGATGGTGGACCCTCTCCGGTGTGATGATGGACCCTCTCCGGTGTGATGGTGGGTCTTCTCTGCTATGATGGTAGACCCTCTCCGCTGTGATGGTGGGTCCTCTCCGGTGTGATGGTGGGCCCTCTCCTCTGTGATGGTGGCCCCTCTCCGCTGTGATGGTAGACCCTCTCCTCTGGGATGGTGGCCCCTCTCCGCTGTGATGGTGGACCCTCTCCTCTGGGATGGTGGGGTTCTCAATGTTCTAAGAATATCTATTACACATGGCAGACATGTGACCTTTCCTTTTTTATAGGACACGGAGACACATATCTGCTTATGTTTATAGATCCCAGAGGGAATGTTTCATCCTCCTGCCGGGGCCTCATTGGAGTCATGTGGGTCTATAACTCTAATCATCTAAAATCTTCTGAATTCCGCAGGGTTCCTCCATGGTTATTTACATGTAACACCAGACCGGCTTTAGTTTAGAGAAATCAGTGATAACTCCCTCCACAAGCAGACACTACATGATTAATATGTTATTTTCTATTCTTCCCCCCTCAAGTGAAGTGTTCTTAAAGAAGCACTCCGGGTTTTGTTTTTATACTTTTGCCCATATCATGCACACGCTCTATGACTAGTCGTACAGCGCCATTTGTTTTATTCCAGCACCGCTGCATCCATGTGTTTCATTATTGTAACTGGGCCATGTGACCACTAGTCTGACAAAAAAAAAAGTTAATGTGCTAAATGTGAATCACAGGATGTTCGCTCTGGGTTCTGACTTCGTGTGAACTACAGAATGACATCATCACCTACCAGATCCCTCCTACTAGCTCCCAGACTCCTCCCATCTCCATCTGCTGTCTCTATGGGATCAGTAGATATAATAGTTATACTTGTCCCCTCCAGCTCTATCTGTATACTGCTGCTATCTCTATGGGATCAGTATATATAATAGTCATACTTGTCCCCTCCAGCTCTATCTGTATACTGCTGCTATCTCTATGGGATCAGTATATATAATAGTCATACTTGTCCCCTCCAGCTCTATCTGTATACTGCTGCTATCTCTATGGGATCAGTAGATATAATAGTTATACTTGTCCCCTCCAGCTCTATCTGTATACTGCTGCTATCTCTATGGGATCAGTATATATAATAGTCATACTTGTCCCCTCCAGCTCTATCTGTATACTGCTGCTATCTCTATGGGATCAGTATATATAATAGTCATACTTGTCCCCTCCAGCTCTATCTGTATACTGCTGCTATTTCTATGGGATCAGGATATATAGTAATTATAATCCTCCCCTCCAGCTCTATGTCTATGGGATCAGGATTCATAGTATTTATACACCTTCCCTACAGCTCTATCTGTATACTGCTGTTATATCTAAGGGATCAGCATATGTAGTAGTTATACACCTCCCCTCCACCTCTATCTGTATACTGCTGCTGCTGAGGGTTAGGCTGCACTACAGAACCACATAATTGTGAATTTGCAAACCAAATGGAGCCTATCCCATACACTTCACGTCAGCAAAAAGAGGTAAGCACAAGGCATACACAAGAACCTCTCCCTAATAATAGCCATTTTTGCATTATATATAAGCAAATAAAATTTTCTCGAAGCGCTTCTTTAAGCTAAATATGTTAAACTAAGCGTCATAAAATTTATCAAAGGGGCCATTCCTGGGAACCCATTAAAGGGGTACTCCGGTGAAAACCTTTTTTATTTTAAATCAACTGGCTCCGGAAAGTTAAACAGATTTGTAAATTACTTCTATTGAAAAATCTTAATCCTTCCTGTACTTATTAGCTGCTGAATACTACAGAGGAAATTCTTTTCTTTTTGGAATGCTCTCTGATGACATCACGAGCACAGTTCTCTCTGCTGACGTTATTATAATAATAACGCTTTATTTGTTGTTGTCCTTAGTGGGATTTGAACCCAAGTCCCCAGCACTGCAAGGCAGCAGTGCTAACCACTGAGCCACCATGCTGCCCTTAGCATACATCTGCTATGCACGGTTGCTAACATGGACAGAGATGTCAGCAGAGAGCACTGTGCTCGTGATGTCATCAGTGTTCAAAAAGAAAGGAATTTCCTCTGTAGCTGGAAGTACTGGAAGGATTAAGATTTTTTAATAGAAGTAATTTACAAATATGTTTAACTTTCTGGCACCAGTTGATTTAAAAGACAAAAGGTTTTCACCGGAGTACCCCTTTAAGTTTTCATCTTGCCATGTTGCATCAAGACTTCTCAGGGCCTAAAGTAGTAAAGTAGGACCATAGTCAAGATAGGAAGTTTGGATATGAGGACGGGATATGAGGACAGGATATGAGGACGGGATCTGAGGATGGGATATGAGGACGAGATATGAGGATGGGATATGAGGACGAGATATGAGGTCAGGATATGAGGATGAGATATGAGTACAGGATATGAGGATGGGATATAAGGACGGGATATGAGGATGAGATATGAGGATGGGATATGAGGACGGGATATGAGGACGGGATATAAGGACAGGATATGAGGATGAGATATGAGGTCGGGATATGAGGTCAGAATATGAGGACGGGATATGAAATTGGAATATCAAATCGGGATATGAGGACAGGATATGAGGACAGGATATGAGGACAGGATATGAAATCGGGATATGAGAACCAGATATGAGGACGGAATATGAGGACGGGATATGAGGACAGGATATGAGGACAGGATATGAGGACAGGATATGAGGATGGGATATGAGGACAGGATATGAGGACAGGATATGAAATTGGGATATGAAATCGGGATATGAGGATGGGATATGAGGACTGGATATGAGGACGGGATATGAGGACGGGATATGAAATCGGGATATGAGGACGGGATATGAGGACGGGATATGAGGACGGGATATGAGGACGAGATATGAGTACGGGATATGAGGACGGGATATGAAATCGGGATATGAGGACGGGATATGAGGACGAGATATGAGGTCAGGATAACAGGATGGGATATGAGGATGAGATATGAGGACAGGATATGAAATCGGGATATGAGGACAGGATATGAGGTCAGGATATAAGGACGGGATATGAGGACGAGATATGAGGACAGGATATGAGGATGGGATATGAGGTCAGGATATAAGGACGGGATATGAGGACGAGATATGAGGACTGGATATGAGGACGGGATATGAGGTCGGGATATGAGGTCGGGATATGAGGACGGGATATGAGGACGGGATATGAAATCGGGATATGAGGACAGGATATGAGGATGGGATATGAGGACTGGATATGAGGACGGGATATGAAATCGGGATATGAGGACAGGATATGAGGACGGGATATGAGGACGGGATATGAGGACGAGATATGAGGACGGGATATGAGGACGGGATATGAAATTGAGATATGAGGACGGGATATAAGGGCGGGATATGAGGATGAGATATGAGGTCAGGATAACAGGATGGGATATGAGGATGAGATATGAGGACAGGATATGAAATCGGGATATGAGGACAGGATATGAGGTCAGGATATAAGGACGGGATATGAGGACGAGATATGAGGACAGGATATGAGGATCGGATATGAGGTCAGGATATAAGGACGGGATATGAGGACGAGATATGAGGACAGGATATGAGGACAGGATATGAGGTCAGGATATAAGGACGGGATATGAGGACGAGATATGAGGACTGGATATGAGGACGGGATATGAGGTCGGGATATGAGGACGGGATATGAGGACGAGATATGAGGACGGGATATGAGGACGGGATATGAGGATGTGAGCATCATTGTTGCTTTTTCTCTCCCTCACTCGGTGTATATTATTTTTTATCAGGATAATTATGGATCCATTGCCTCGCTTCGGTAATGGGATCCATGTAGACGATTCTCCGGAAGATTCCCTGACGTTCCCCACCTCCAGCCTACAGGCGCATTGTTGTAACATAATCCCTCTCCTTCAGAAAAAAAAAATCAAAGCATTTCGGTTCTAAGCAGCGAAGGGACGGGAGCCGGAGAATTCATCATTTCCCATTATTTTTACGTGCCGGATTTAGCCGCCGCCTGAACGGGAATTATTTCGTTTTTTTTTCTTCTTGTTCAAAATTGAGTTCAGATTTTTATTTTTTTTTCTCCTCTTTGATTTACTCGATTTTCATGAGCGAGAAAGCGGATCTGGTCCTTGTCTTGACGTTACCAGGTAGGTCGCTTTTTCTGGAAGTTTCTATGTCGATAGTAAATTAACCTTTTCACAACCTCACACAATGTGCTTAACCTGAACTTATCCCCTGTCATTTGGGGTAAAAATGATTATTATGTATCTGGAAAACATGAGGTAACTAGTGTGAGAAAGAGATACAGGAGCGTGGATTTGGCGCAGCTGAATGTTATTAAAGGGAATTATGGTCGGCTGGGACTTTACGCATGGACTTAGTCAGTTTCAAAGGCAGCGAAATGTCAGGACTCACTAAGCAGCTGCACATGGCGGACAAAGTGTTATAGCTAGAGGGGTAAAAATATGGGCTAAGGGCAAAGGGCCATTGGCGTATTCAAACATATGGTGCTATAATGTAACCTTATGGGTCATGTTCTCTTTGCACGTGTGCGGGGGGAGGGGGGGGTTGATTATTTATTTTTACATTTTAAAATAAACTTGCTATTCATTTAGAGTAATATAGAAATAGGCCATCAGAGCCGGACACACAAGCAAGGACAGAAGTGAAATGGGTAACACAACGAGATCCCTGATGAATCATATATGAGGAAACACGTAGGATCTGTAATCCATCATGTGAATGGGTCCCAATAAGACGACACCGTTCAAAAGCTACAGAACAACAGAGATAAGTGAATAGTAGTGCACTAATCTACTTATGTCACAAAAGCACTTTAATATTTACTGCTCCAGGAATTGCTGCAACTAGGACTGCGCAATAGACTTCATGTGCAATTTCTGCTGCTCCAAAAATAATTGTAATAAGGACTGTGCAATAGACTTTATGACCATTTAAAGGGGTACTCCGGCCCTAATACATCTTATTCCTTATCCAAAGGATAGGGGATAAAATGTCTCACCGCGGGGGGCCCGTCGCTGGGGCCCCCCGCAATCTTGCATTCAGCACCCACCTCGGGGAGCTGCACGCCGCGCTGCCAGCTCAGAATCTGCTGTGTGACGACCACATCACGCCCCACCCCCGCTATGCAAGTCTATGGGAGGGGGCGTGACGGGCATCACGCCCCCTCCCATAGACTTGCCTAGCAGGGGTGGGGGGCGAAGTCACAATACTCCGGCCCCGTGGTCATCACACCCCCTTCCATAGACTTGTATAGCGGGGGTGGAGTGGGGCGTGAAGTCATACAGGGCGGAGTCGTGATGTCACGATATTCCAGCCCCGTGGTCATCACACCCCCTCCCATAGACTTGCATAGTGGGGGCGGGGCGTGATGTCACACACGGGGGGGGGGGGGGGAGTCGTGATGTCACGGTGCTCCGGTCCCGTGGTCATGGCGCGGCCGTCATAACCCCTCCCATAGACTTGCATAGCGGGGGCGGGATGTGACGTCACACAGGGGCGGAGTCATGGTGTCGCGATACTCCGGCCCTGTGGTCGTCACACGGCATACTCTGAGCTGGCAGCGCTGCGTGCAGTTCCCTGAGGTGGGTGCTGAATGCAAGATTGCGGGGGTCCCCGAAGTCAGACATCTTATCCCCTATACTTTGGATAGGGGATAAGATGTCTTAGGGCCGGAGTACCCCTTTAAGTGATACGCTATCCGGCACTTTCTGGACTAGCGCTGACAGCCTAGAGACTTTGCACGTTACACTAATTTGGGTAATCCAGGCGCCTCTTTCACTTGAGCTGAAGTAACTCGTGCAGTGTGAATTAGGAGTGAACCGGCAGAGGAGATAAGAGACTAATTCCGACATAATACTCCACTCCATGTATCCAAACTGAGACGCTTATGTGAATCCGCAACCAGTACACACGGCGCACAATACGAGAACACAAACCAGGCAGCTATTAGTGGCCAACGATAACTGATTCTGTCCCATTGCTATAAATTTATCTTTTACGTTGTTTACTGCGCGATGGAACAACGTCCTTCGTATGACTACAGTTCAAATAGTTTTAAAAAGAAATAAAAAAAAAACAAAAACATTTTGCAGTTTCTTTTGTTCTTTTATTAAGTCTTTATTGGTTGTTTTTTGTTTTTCATTTTATTGTTTTGCTTTTTTAAAGCCAGAAAGATTTATTATAATTTTTTTTTCAGACAAAATAAAATAGTTTCTTGCGTCGTAAGGTATAAAACTATATTGTTTTCATATGGGGGTTTTAGCCTGAGCTTATTAACTTTGACTAGATGGTATTTTGTTTTTTTAAGAAGAGCCAAGAAAATAAAAAGCAAATGTTGAACGCCTGACGTATTGTCATTTCTGCAACCTTGTGTGTTAAGTTTACTGGCCGACATTTGTCATTGTCTTTAGACTCTTTTTTGGGTCTAGAAAAGGCGCAAAAAAGGCGCAAAGCCACTGAAAAGTCTCTAAAACGACACCAGCCCAGACTTAGCTTTTTGGTGTATGTGAAGAGAGAAATGTCAGAAAATGTGACCTGTACAAAATTATCAAATGCTCTGCGACCATTTAATAAATTTGGTGCTTCTACACATTACAGCGCACAAAAAAGGTGCAGAAAAATGCTTCACTTACACCTACAATGATAAATGCCGAGCATTGTCTGCATTAGTATAATAGGACATAAAAAATATTTTACAGCTTTGCTAATCATAATAAAAATTATTATAATAATGAAAATAATATATTTTTTTATAAATAATAATAATAACTAATAGTAAATAATACTAATAAAAATTATAATAATAGTAAATAATACTAATAAAAATTATAATAATAGTAAATAATTATAAAGAATATTAAATAATAATAACTAATAGTAAATAATAATAGTGATAAATAAAATAACATCAATAATAATAGTAAATAATAATAACTGATAATATTTATTAATGATAATACAATGAAAAAGAATATAATAATAAATAATAGTAAATAATAATCACAATAATAATTATGCAATCGCTTCATTGACTGCAACTGACAATTCTCAGCAGCCGTGCTCTCCCAGTCAATGACGGCGAGCGGTGATCCCACCGATGCCCATCATTAACCCCTTAAGGACTGAGCCCTTTTTCACCTTAAGGACGCAGCCCGTTTTTGCTATTTCTGACCACTATCACTTTAAACATTAATAACTCTGATGCTTTTACCGATTATTCTGATTCCGAGATTGTTTTTTCGTGACATATTCTACTTTAACACAGTGGTAAATTTTCGTCATTACTTGTATCATTTCTTGGTGAAAAATCCCCAAATTTCATGAAAATTTAGAAAATGTAGCATTGATTCACATATACAATATTTCTACTTTATGTTTCCATTATAAAGTTGAGATGATTTTACTTTTGGAGACATCAGAGGCTTCAAAGTTCAGCAGCAATTTTCAAATTTTTCACAAAATTTTCTAAATTGGAATTTTTCAGGGACCAGTTCAGTTTTGAAGTGGATTTGAGGGGTCTTCATATTAGAAATACCCCATAAATAACTCCATTATAATACTGCACCCCTTAAAGTATTCAAAATGACATTCAGAAAGCGTGTTAACCCTTTAGGTGTTTCATAGGAATAGCAGCAAAATGAAGGAGAAAATTCAAAATCTTCATTTTTTACACTCTCATGTTCTTGTAGACCCAGTTTTTGAAATTTTAAAAAGGAGAAAAAGCCCCCCAAAATTTGTAACTCAATTTCTCTCGAGTAAGGAAATAGTGGGTGCACTACAAGGCTCAGAAGGGAAGGAGCGACAACGAGATTTTGGAAAGTATTTTTTCTGAAATGGTTTTTGGGGGGCATGTCACATTTAGGAAGCCCCTATGGAGCCAGAACAGCAAACAAACACCAACATGGCATACTATTTTGGAAACTACACCCCTCAAGGAACATAACAAGGGGTCCAGTGAGCCTTTACACCCCACAGGTGTTTGACGACTTTTCGTTTAAGTCGAATGTGTAAATGCATTTTTTTTTCACTAACATGCTGGTTTTTCCCCAAATTTTACATTTTTGCAAGGGGTTATAGGAGAAAATGCCCCCCAAAATTTGTAACCCCATCTCTTCTGAGTATGGAAATACCCCATGTGTGGATGTCAAGTGCTCTGCTGGTGCACTACAATGCTCAGAAGAGAAGAGGTCACATTTGGCTTTTGGAAAGCAAATTTTGCTGAAATGGTTTTTGGGGGGCATGTGGCATTTAAGAAGCCCCTATGGTTTTGGAAACTACACTCATCAAGGAACGTAACAAGGGGTACAATGAGCCTTAAGACCTCACAGGTGTTTGACAAATTTCCGCTAAAATTGGACAGGAAAATGAAAAATTTGATTTTTTTCACTAAAATGCTGATGTTACCCCAAATTTTTCATTTTCACAAGGGGTAATTGGAAAAAAAGCCTCCCATTTACTTGCATTGAGGGGGCGTGATGTGATATCACGAGGGGCGTGGCCATGACGTCATGACCCCTAAAGCCCACACCCAGTGTTCAGGACAAAATGTTCTGAATGCTGGGGCAGGGGAGTGTCCCTTTAAGTCCTGGTATCACATGAAGGTTACTGTGACACGTACCACCTACCTAACCATTGTACAGACCATGTCCTCCCCTTCATGGCAGTGGGACCACTTAATGGCAGCCGGACACCTAATGGAAATGGCCTCTAGGAGCAGGATAAGGCCCCCCCAGTCACACTGCAGACATTGTTCAGGGATAATGAACATGACCAAGAGATCAAGATGGTGACTCGGCCTCCAGATTCCCCGGATCTCATCTGATCCAACCTCTGTGGGATGTTCTGGAGAAACAAGTCTGATCCTAGAGCAATTTTGGTGGCATCAAGAGAAGGGCGGACTGACACCACTCAGGGCCCCCGAACCAAATAAAGCAAGGGCGCCCAGCAAGACTCTGAAGTACACTGAAGACAAGCGGGGTTCTGTACACTGAGGACAAGCATGGCTCTGTACACTGAGGACAAGCGGGGCTCTGTACACTGAGGACAAGCGGGGCTCTGTACACTGAGGACAAGCATGGTTCTGTACACTGAGGACAAGCGGGGCTCTGTACACTGAGGACAAGCGGGGCTCTGTACACTGAGGACAAGCGGGGCTCTGTACACTAAGGACAAGCAGGGGCTCTGTACACTGAGGACAAGCAGGGCTCAGTACACTGAGGACAAGCGGGGCTCTGTAAACTGAGGACAAGCAGAGACTCTGTGCACTGAGGACAAGCAGGGCTCTGTACACTGAGGACAAGCATGGCTCTGTACACTGAGGACAAGCATGGCTCTGTACACTGAGGACAAGCGGGGCTCTGTACACTGAGGACAAGCATGGTTCTGTACACTGAGGACAAGCGGGGCTCTGTACACTGAGGACAAGCGGGGCTCTGTACACTGAGGACAAGCAGGGCTCAGTACACTGAGGACAAGCGGGGCTCTGTAAACTGAGGACAAGCAGAGACTCTGTGCACTGAGGACAAGCAGGGCTCTGTACACTGAGGACAAGCGGGGCTCTGTACACTGAAGACAAGCAGGGCTCTGTACACTGAGGACAAGTGGGGCTCTGTACACTGAAGACAAGCAGGGCTCTGTACACTGAGGACAAGCAGGGCTCTGTACACTGAGGACAAGCAGGGCTCTGTACACTGAGGACAAGCAGGGCTCTGTAAACTGAGGACAAGCAGGGACTCTGTGCACTGAGGAAAAGCAGGGCTCTGTACACTGAGGACAAGCCGGGCTCTGTACACTGAGGACAAGCAGGGCTCTGTACACTGAGGACAAGCAGGGCTCTGTACACTGAGGACAAGCAGAGGCTCTGTACACTGAGGATAAGCAGGGCTCTGTACACTGAGGACAAGCAGGGCTCTGTACACTGAGGACAAGCATGGCTCTGAACACTGAGGACAAGCAGGGCTCTGTGCAGTGAGGACAAGCAAGGCTGTGTACACTGAGGACAAGCAGGGCTCTGTAAACTGAGGACAAATGGGGCTCTGTACACTGAAGACAAGCGGGGCTCTGTACACTGAGGACAAGCGGGGCTCTGTACACTGAGGACAAGCGGGGCTCTGTACACTGAGGACAAGAGGGGCTCTGTAAACTGAGGACAAGTGGGGCTCTGTACACTGAGGACAAGCGGGGCTCTGTACACTGAGGACAAGTGGGGCTCTGTACACTGAGGAGAAGCAGGGTTCTGTACACTGAAGACAAGCGGGGCTCTGTATACTGACCTAAGCGCCTCTCCCAGGCAGCCACTGCGGTTCTCTTAAAGGGCCATCGCTACAGTGGCTGTCTGGGAGCGGAATAACAGTAACAGCTCCTGGCCTGGCTCTGAAAACGAAGCCACACAAACCTAGCGGCCATGGCGGGCCCTTTCCCAGCCGGGCCTTCGGACAACAATCGAATGGACCCGCCGGTAAGTCCGCCCCTGATCAAGGGAGACAACACGATAATATAGAAGATGTTTTTTGTATTATGGGTCCACTGGGTTGTATTTGCTGTATACATCTTTATGCTATAAATTGTCTAGCTCACAAAAATAATAAAAGACAATGTTCTCGGTCCAAAATACCAAAATATATTGAAAGTAAAGCAAACCATGTTTTCCATACAATAGAGAATGTAACAAGATTGTTAAGGTTGGTGGGCTCTAACATCTGATGAAGATCCCAGCGTGTTTCTCCTTCTTTCATCTCCATATTGTCTTTGGTCTTTCCTGTTTTATGTTTCTCTCCAAACTTGTTGGACATCTTTTCGTATGTACTTTTGGCTCAGTCAACAGCATCCACGGCATCCTGGTTATGTTGCCAATATGTTGTTGTCATGACGCAGGCTTTGTTCAGCTTTCAATAAAACTTTTATTGACCATAAAATTTCACTCTACTACAGCTGACTGCTGCTCGCGGCTGTACCGAAAAGATAGGAGAACGTGTGCAGAAGAGCGTGGAAATCCTTTAAAGCATTACTGTCATTACTCAAAACTTTTTGACATGTCAGGCAGAATTTTTTTTTATATGTATGTATATTATATATGTATATATATATATATATATATATTTACCTGTTAAAGGGGTACTCCGCTGCTCAGCGTTTGGAACAAACTGTTCCAAATGCTGGAGCTGGCACCTCGTTACGTCATAGCGCTACCACCTCATGACATCACGCCCCGCCCCCCTCAATGCAAGTCTATGGGAGAGGGTGTGACGGCTGTTATGCCCCCTCCCATAGACTTGCATTGAGGGGGCGGGGCTATTACATCACAGGCTCCCGGCGCCGGCTCCAGCATTCGGAACAGTTTGTTCCAAACGTTGAGCAGCCGAGTACCCCTTTAACCCCTTAACGACTCAACCCATTTGGGCCTTAAGGACTCAGACAATTTTATTTTTACATTTTCGTTTTTTCCTCCTCGCCTTAAAAATCATAACTCTTTTATATTTTGATCCACGGACTAGTATGAGGTCTTTTTATTTTTTGCGCGACCAGTTGTCCTTTGTAATGACATAACTCATTATATCATAAAATGTATGGCGCAACCAACAAAATACTATTTGTGTGGGGAAATTTATAAGAAAACCGCAATTTTGATAATTTTGGAAGCTTTCGTTTTCACGCTGTACACTTTACGGTAAAATAGGAAGGTTTTCTTTATTCTGTGGGTCAATACGATTAAAATGATCCCCATGTTACATACTTTTCTATTACTGTACCGCTTAAAAAAAATCGCTAACTTTTTAACCAAATTAGTAAGTTTAAAATCCCTCTAATTTGCTGACCTATAACTTTTTCATTTTTCCGTTTAAGCGGCGGGATGAGCGCTAATTTTTTGCGCCGTGATCTGTACATTTTTTTCTACCACATTTGCATATATAAAACTTTTTTAATGCATTTTTTATCAATTTTGGGGGGGAATAAAATGTTATAAAAAAAGCAGCAATTTTGGACTTTTTTTTTCCATTCACGCCGTTCACCGTATGCGATAATTAACATTATATTTTAATATTTCAGATATTTACGCACGCGTCGATACCGTATATGTTTATTAAAAAAATATTTTACACTTTTTGGGGGTAAAATGGGGAAAAAGGGACAATTTTAATTTTTATTGGGGGATGGGATTTTTAACAGTTTTTTTTTTACTTAAAATTTTTTACTGTTTTTTACTTTTTTATTTTATTTTACACTTTAATAGTCCCCATAGGGGACTATTTATAGCAATCATTTGATTGCTAATACTGTTCAGTGCTATGTATAGGGATACCGGGAGACGGACGGAGGCAGGTCAGGGGACCTCCGTCCGCCATTACAGATGATCGGATCGCCGCGGCAGCGCTGTGGGCGATCCGATCATGCATTTTTCTGTCTTGCAGATGCTGTGATCTGTAGTGATCACGGCATCTGAGGGGTTAATGGCAAACATCTGCGCGATTGCAGAAGTCGGCCATCACCGGTGGGTCCCTGGCTGCTATCAGCAGCGGAGATCTGATGCGCATGACCTGAGCATCGCTCCGATGCTCGCGGTCATGTAAAGGACGTAAATGTACGTCCTGGTGCGTTAAGTACCACCACACCAGGACGTACATTTACGTCCTGCGTCGTTAAGGGGTTAAGGATATCCGGCACAAATGTCCAGGCTGTATCAGTGGATAGCCAATCACACTGTATAATGCTATTCAATAGACATAGCATTATACAGTGAATGTAATCTAATGGACTTAAAAAGTGTAAAAGGAAAAATATATATTTTTTAATTATGTAAAATCTGCCCCCTCCAAATACATAAAAATAATAAACATATGTGGAATCGCCACATGTCTTATTGCATAAACTCTTAAAATATAGTGTTTATTATCTTGCAGGGTAAACAACATAAATGTAAAAAAGCTAACAAAAAAATGCCATGTATGATATGGTCACTGTGTGTGTCTGGGCGTATTCATTATGCAGCCATCTATATGGCTGTATAATGTATACAGTAAAAAAGAGAGTTATACTTACCATCTTGTTGCTGGTCTGGGCCTCTTTTTGTGTAACCCCGCCTTTAATTCCCGATGATGTCACAAGGGACAGAGCTACACAAGAGGAGGCCCAGACCAGCGACGAGATGGAAAGTATCACCCTCTTGATTATAAACATTATACAGCCTCCAAGGAATTAACTAGTGGTGCTAAGCAGTGCTAATTAACTCATTCCATACTGGGCTGAGCTGTACTTGTGGCTGTCAGCTGCGTGTACAATTGAGCCCTGACATTGTCAGGTTTGCTGGAGCCGAACCTGGCAATGTTCAAAAGTTCTGTGAGCTGCGAACTCCCTGAAGTTCATATTTAACCTGTTTTGTTTTTTTTCTCGGGGGGGGGGGGGGGGGGGGGGGGGGGGCTCCGGTCACTCAACGCTAGTCCTTAATTACACTACCTCAGAGGAAGCGTAGACTGAGCTTTTTAAACAGCCGGAGTCACTGTTAAAAATCTAGTGCAATGTTGAACTGCCTAGTCTAAGTGGAAGAAAACAAAAAACTTTTCTGAATCTGTCCCCCATTTTCTGCAAGAAGGGACCATATGGCACCTTCAAGCGGATGTCCATCCCTATTAACCTGCACAATCCCTTTCTGGTGCCATTCCGATCATGCCTGGTCACACACACACAGTTGTATTTGCCATAAGGTACCCGAAACTTTTGCCATTTTAGAAGCTGCAATCAACTTTGACTACGGCATCTAAAGGGTTAATGCAGGACATCGCCCTGATCATTAGCTTGATAGAATCCGGGATCAACCGCTATGATGCACACTCAGCTTCTGAGGACGATTCATAGGCCGAGAGCTGGAGCATTTAGGCCCTGCATCTTTTAGGATTAAAAAAAAACATCTTTAAAAATGTAGAGTACGTATCTACCCAATATACGACATCACACAAAGAAATATATTCAATCATAACCTTGGAAAATAGCAGGATTCATAGCAGCCATTATTATTACTATACCCAGAGATACAATACAAAATACGATTTTTTTCCATTATTTTATTTTTTATTTATTCTCTTATCTATTATTATTTAATCTTAATTTATTTTCTTTTAACTTTTATTATTTAATGTTAACTTAATGTTTAATCTTTTATATTTCATCTTAACTTTTTTCCTTAATTTTTTTTATTATTTAATCTTCATTTATTCTTTCATCTTTTTTTTATTATTTTCATCTTTATTTATTTATTTATTTTTATTATTTCATCTATACTTTTTATTTTTTTAATTATTTTATCTTTATTTATTCTTTGATCTTTTATTAGTTCATCTTTATTCTTTCATCTTTTTATTTTTTCATCTTTATTTATTTATGTTTATTATCACATTTATACTTTTTGATTTTTTATTACTTTATTTTTATTTATTCTTAGATCTTTTATGATTTAATCTTTGTTTATTCTTTCATTTCTACATATTCTTACATCTTTTTATTTCACCTTTATTTATTTATTTTATTATTTCACTATTTATTTATTTATTTTATTATTTAATTTATCATTTTACTTTTTCCTTTATTTTTTGGAAAAAGCAGCACTTGGAAAATAGCAGTCTTCATAGCAGCCATTATGGCTTGTACCCAGAGATACAATGAAAAATACAATTTATTATTTTATTTTTTATTTATTCTGTAATCTATTATTATTTAATCTTAATATATTTTCTTTTAACTTTTATCATTTAATTTTAATGTATTGTTTAATCTTTTATTATTTCATCTTCACTTTTTCCTTAATATTTTTTAGTATTTAATCTTTATTTATTCTTTAATCTCTTTATTATTTTCATCTTTATTTATTTTTATTATTTCATCTATACTTTTAATTTTTTGATTATTTTATCTTCATTTATTCTTTAATCTTTTATTAGTTCATCTTTATTTATTCTTTCATCTTTTTATTATTTTCATCTTTATTTTTATTATTTCATCTATACTTTTACATTTTTGATTATTTTATCTTTATTTATTCTTTAATCTTTTATTAGTTCATCTTTATTTATTCTTTCATCTTTTTATTATGTCATCTTTATTTTAAATGTTTTTCTTTTATTCTTAAATTTTTATTTATTCTTTACTCTTTCATTAATCTTGATAATATTTTTTATCAAAAAAATGAATAAAATACCAAACAAACATTCCTAGCCGCTGCCCCTTTAAAGTTCATAGTACTTTTTTTTTTTCCATCCATGCACGTTTTTTTTTTTTTTTTTTTGTTTTTTTTTTTCATTATTAGACTGATTGTTTAGGAATAAATCATAAGAATTACTACTACTACTACATCTAGACTTTTTCTTGGCACTATAACTCTGCGTGACATAATTTATTGTGAAACCCTAGGATTGGACAGGCCCCTTCCTAATTTTTCTCGCCTCCCATGGAGCAAATGTAATAAAAGCGTCCTCCCAACGTCTGGGGTAGTTAGCACTTAAGTCCTTGGAGAAAGTACAAGCCTAAAAATGACACCGACTGGGACTTTGTGCACAGGTAAAAGGGTTGTGCATGCTCTGTACTTAATAATTAAATCATTAATTAAATAATAATTAAATATTATGTAATCTGGTAATTTTTTGCTGTTTTACACACACACATATATATATCTATATATATATATTCTTTTATATGTACATCTATCTTTCTATATATATATATTAAAATTTTTATATATGTATATTATGCTAGAGGGCGTAAAAATATGTAAATCATCCCCCCCTCCCCCCCCCCCCAAAAAATGCGCAAAGTAAGAACTTTATGTGGTGTTTGCTATTGTATATGCTGTTGTACTTTATACTCTGGTTTTGTTTGTTATTACAGCTATATGCATAGAATTTTTTATGCAATCTAGGTCTCCAAACTGTGGCCCCCTGGCTGTTAGAAAACTACAACTCCCAGCATGCCCGGACAGCCAACGGCTGTCCGGGCATGCTGGGAGTTGTAGTTTTATAACAGCCTGAGGTCCGCAGTTTGGAGACCACCACAATTATACTATAATGTTTTGTCAACTTGGTTTATATGCTTATATAGCGCTGCTTAATTTTATTGCTTTTGTATACAATTTTTAATACGATATAACAATAAATATGGATGCTTTAGATTTTTTTTTGTATAAACTTCCTGCTTTGTGCAAAATTATTATAATTTTTTATTATTTTTGAGCATATATGACTTACATATTATCAACAGAATGTTTTGGGATTTTATATAATAATAATAATAATAATAATAATGATGATGATAATAATGATGATAATAATAATAATAATTGTTATTAATTATAATATTGTTATTATTTAAATCATTATAATTTATTCTTACTATTGTTATTATTAATATATTTATTATTATTATTCATTACTATAATCATTCTTAATATTATCATTATTATTTCATTATTTATGAATTATTTGTGGGGGGGGGGGGGGTTTCAGAGTGTTTCCAAAAATTCCAAAAACTCCACAAGCTTCCTTATGAATTTTGCTAAAAAAAATAATTTTTATATATATGTATATATATATATATATATATATATATATATATATATATATATATATATATATATATGAAAAAAAAAAACCTTTCTAACCTTTAGGTTGAGTGTGTATAATAAACTGTTGGGGGGGGGGGGGGGGTACTGATGCGTGTAATTTTGCGCAATTTATTTAAAAAAAAGTGTTAGTTACTAAATGTATTAAATAGTTCGAAAACATGTGCCAATGAGATAACATGCCCCCTTGAGGCAAAGAAATCTACATAAAGCAATAATTTGCATATATTTGCATATTTGTAAGGTTCTGCTTGACACATCTACCTTCTTATTTTTAATGTACATGTCCTATGGCCGCCGCTGTCAGATGGGATTCTCTGATCATTAGATTTAGTGCTCAGTAGTAAGGCTCAAATCCCCCATAATCTGAGACCCTTCACCCTCAATAGTGATATTTATCTATCTAACGACTCTTTGCATGAAATTTAACCCGAAATGTAATCCAGTCTCAAGTGCATCGTAAAAACCAAAGACCAAACTATTTCTAGATTATTATTATTATTATTTTTTTTTTTTTACAAAAAGACCAGGGTCAGATGTACCTACAGATAATAAAAAAAAAACGTGTGTGTGTATATATATATATATATATATATTTAAATACATTTATAAAAACAACTAAATAAAAAAATAAAAAAAAATATATATATATAATATTAAATATATGAAGTAAAAATAATATAATAATATAACAAAAAATGTAATCCATTTTTAAGAAAGAATATATATATATATATTATAAACGTCATCACTTTTTAACTACAAGGGCCTCATGAATTTGCTCTGTCTACACACTCTCTCCTATATTAAAAAAAAAAAAAAAAAATAACTACCGTATATATATATATATATATATATATATGAAATAAATAAATACATATTAAATATATAAAGAAAAAAATTATATAACAAAAAATGTAATACATTTATACAAAAGAATATACATACATATATATATATATATATATATATATATATATATATATACATATAATATAAACATCATCACTTTTTAACTACCTGGGCCTCATGAATTTGTACATTTTGAAAATGATAAATATATCTCAAATAAATAAATAAATAGATAATAAATATAAATGATTGTTCTTGAGTTTAGCTGGCGCCAGCTACACAGGAATCCTCACACAGGACGCCACAATATTTTTACTGTGGACCTGAGGAAGGCGTGAGAACACGCCGAAACGCGTTGTCCAGTTGTATCTTTTAAAAGGACAAAATAAAAAGAATCCTGTGTACCTATTGGCATATCGACTATAATTTTCAGTAGCGCTTGGGAGACAGAGCCCCCGTATTTTCTGCACTTCCTTTTCCTATATTCATTGTCTGCGTAAATCTATTTCACCTCCATTTTCCTGGGAGAGGTGAACGTTATTTATAAATGGCAAAGCAGCCAAGATGTAGAGGAGTTTCTGAGCGCGCTCTGTGAGATTGCGCAAAAAATTTGATAACTGACCAATGAAAAAAGTTGCTGTTGGTTCACCACCGACCACTGCGCAAAAAACGCTATCCGCACCGCACTGCATTGTTTTCTTAGAAGAGTCTAGGGCTATGTTCACACAGCGTAAACTTTGGCCGTATATTTTATTTTACACATTGCAGTTTTACGCGGCCGCAGTTTTACCACTTATGATGAAAATGTGCATAAAAAGAAGGTAAAACCAAGGATAAAGTCACCCTCCAGATTTTTAAAACTTTAACTCCTAGCATGCCTGAACAGACGTTAGTAGAAAAAAATACTATAGATCGATGGTCTCCAAACTGGGGACCTCCATATGTTTCAAAACTACAGCTCCCAGCATGCCTAGACAGTCTTTAAAAAAAAAAAAAAAAACATACCATAGATCAGTGATCTCTAAACTGTGGACCTCTAGATGTCGGAAAACTACAACTCTCAGCATGCCTATACAGTAGTTCGAAAAAAAGATCCTATAGATCAGTGGTCTCTAAACTGTGGACCTCCAGATATTGCAAAACTACTGCACCCAGCATGTTGGCTTGTCTGCCTCCTTCAGTGTAATCTACACTGTCCCTGAAAGGTAAATCAAGGCTTCACTCATCTCACCCTTAAAGCAGTGGTCTTCAAACCGCAGTCCTCCAGCTTTTGCAAAACTACAAATCCCAGCATGTCCGGACAGCCGTTGGCCTGTTGGCCTCCTCCAGAGGATCCACACTGTCCCTGAAAGGTAAATCAAGGCTTTCCTCTGATCTCATACTTTAGTGCAGAGGTCTAGAAACTGCTATCTTCCGGCTGTTGCAAAACTACAACTCCCATCAGGCCCAGACAGCCGTTGGCTGTCTGGGCATGCTGGGAGTTGTAGTTTTGCAACCTCTGGACCTCAACAGTTTGGAGGCCACTGCTATAGTTGATAGTGGAGGCCGTAGTTCTGTTCGTAAAGGGGAAGGGTGAAATAGGAATATTCACAGTATGCTGCTCACCCGCAGTAAACGCAAGGTTTATCCGGAACAGCACGGACTCATTCCCTAGATGGAAGCTCTGAAGAAAGAACAAGAACAGGTCTCAGGTGGAACACCCAGTAATTGAAGACAGATTCATCATTAGATGTAATGATCAAAACGTGAGATAAAAAAATAAAAAACAGTTGTTAAGGAACATGATCTAAGGCTACAGAACACCCGGAGAATCTGTCGGGCTGCTGGAAATATTCGCAGAGAGTTAGAGGATACGGCTCACGTGATGCTATACATCATCTAAAAGCAAAAAACATAAACTTAAAACATAAATAAATAAGAAAAAGGCAAGATACAAACTCGAAAATGGCATTCCAGAATGTAAGATAATATGACTACGATTCAGAACAGAGCTAAACAAAACTTTTAAAAAAAATGTAATTCGGGTGGGCCTGCCGAACTTTCCAAAAAAGTTTGGGCGCAACCGTATTGGTGACGGTTTCTCAAAAGATTATGAGATTTTGAAAACATATATAAAGTCATCAAAAATTCTCTCTCTTAAAGGGATACTCTGCTGAGCTCCGGAGTACCCCTTTAAGAGTTGCAACAAGATTGGTTTCCCAAAATTAGTGATGAAGAAATAGCTTTTTGTAGGAAAAGCTGAAAAAGTTATCCCTTTTTGAGGATCATGGGTTGCGTATATGTTGGCCTGGCTGGTAGTAGCAAGGGTGATGGACTACTGGAAGTTGGGGTCAGGGGACAGCAGGAGGTGGTTAACTGGTGGGAGTTTTAGTAGCCAGCTGACAGCAGGCAGTGGTTGACTTGTGGGAGTTGTAGTAGCCAGCTGACAGCAGGCAGTGGTTGACTGGTGGGAGTTGTAGTAGCCAGCTGACAGCAGGAGTGGTGGTTGTAGTGATGTCCAATCAGTAGCATCTGCCACAGGAAGCTTAAATTCCTCACTGATTCGTGCCTGATTCATATAGACGAACATGAGTTTTTCCACGCTACTGGCTAACAATCTTGTTCGCTTAGGGGTGATGCAGCCTGCCACGCTGAACACTCTCTCTTATGCTTCACTGGAGGGTGAACAAGACAGAACAATCATGGCAAACTGGGCAAGTTCTGGCCAACGGTTTAATCTGGTGACCCAGAAGTCCATAGGGTCTAGGCTTATGGTATTTGTCAGAGAATGGGCACTGCTGAGGTAGGCCTCAAACTGTCTGTACACGTGGTGGTGTACATCTATTTTTTGATGATTCCCCTTACTGTCACCAACATTCTTACTGGCAAAGAACATGGCAGGGGTGCTGGTTCATTACTTCCATCCAACAATTCCTTTACCAGACATTTTGTTTTATTGAAAAAGATTGGAAGGTTATTTTTGTGTTTTTGGGGTAGAAATACTATATGTACGATTAAACCCAGAAAATACACATAACTTGTTCTTACATGGCAAATACTGTGTCCTTAGATGCATTTTATCTCAACACTTTTAAATGCGTAGTTATGTTAAACCCAGGTAAAAATGCTTAAAGGGGTACTCCCATGGAAAACTTTTTTTTTAAATAAACTGGTGCCAGAAAGTTAAACAGATTTGTAAATTACTTCTATTAAAAAATCCTAATCCTTCCAGTACTTTTTAGTATACTGTATACTACAGAGGAAATCCTTTACTTTTTAGATTTCTCTGATGTCATGACCACAGTGCTCTCTGCTGACCTCTGCTTTCCATTTTAGGAACTGTCCAGAACAGGAGAAAATCCACATAGCAAACATATGCTGCTCTGGACAGTTCCTAAAATGGACAGCAGAGGTCAGCAGAGAGCACTGTGGTCACAACATCAGAGAAATCTAAAAAGTATAGCATTTCCTCTGTAGTATATAGCCCCTAAAAAGTACTGGAAGGATTAAGATTTTTTAAGAGAAGTAATTTACAAATCTGTTTAACTTTCTGGCACCAGTTGATTTAAAAAAAAATAAGTTTTCTAGGGGAGTACCCCTTTAATGCTCAAATTAACCCAGAAAATACATGTAACTTGACTTAAAATGCATATTACACGTTCAACATGTTTTTAATGCATATTTATGTTAAAATACTGGTCAGTATTTTAACTGCTTTGCTCAGCTTGCTAGATATTGTAATGTGAAAGCTTTTATGGGCTCCTTCACTAATGGCTGGGATTTGTTGTATGCCTTCACAGCACTGTAGGTGACAGGAGGGCACTGTCTGAGGTCAGTCCGAGGATTAATACTTTGCTCAGCTTGTTTTTGAATTCTATAGGATTTGTGAATGCTTTGGGTAACTGAAAAATCCAAAAGTGAATGGTCAAGCCCAATTATATTAGTCCAGAAGCCAAATGGAAACTGGTGCTTCAACATTGACTTTCGACAGTGAGGTTATAACCCCTTTAGGACCAAGCCCATTATGACCTTAACCTCTTCAGGACATAGGGCGTATGGATACGCCCTGCATCCCAAGTCCTTAAGGACCGCTAGCCGGTTGGGGACCGGAGCCGGATGCCTGCTGAAATCGTTCAGCAGGCATCCCGGCATATCGCCCAGGGGGGTCATTATGCCCCCCCATGTCGGCGATCGCCGCAGATCGCTGGACAATTCAGTCCAGCGATCTGTGGCGATTCCGGGTCAATCGGGTCTCCAGTGACCCGATGACCCGGAATTACTGGCTGTTCGGGGCCGTCTCTGACGGCCCCGAACAGCCAGAGCCTGCAGGGGTGAGGTGGCACTGGATTACCGGCCGACCAATCAGGGCGCCTGCTGCGGGTGTCACTCCCGCACCCGCTCCGCCCCTCTTCCGGAGGACGTGAGCGGGTGCGGGACGTGCACCCCGGTTGCTGGGGACCCCGATCCCCGGCGCCCCTGTTGGGATCGGGGCCCCAGGAGCAGCTGCAGCGGCGGGACTGACCTGCAGCGTCTGGATCGTTGGAGGTGAGTGACAGCCTCCTGCTGTTGCTTAGCAACAGCTCCCAGCATGCAAAAAGGGCATGCTGGGAGCTGTAGTTATGCAACAGCAGGAGGCAGACCACCACAACTCCCAGCATTCCCTTATGGGCATGCTGGGACTTATGGTTTTGCAACAGCTGGAGGCACATTCTTTCTATGGAAAAGTGTATCTGTGTATAAGTGTATAAGTGGTGCATCTGCTGGTTGCATAACTACAACTCCCAGCATGCCCGTTGGCTGTCGGTGACTGCTGAGAGTTGTAGTTTTGCAACAGCTGAAGGCACACTGGTTGTGAAACTCAGAGTTTTTTTTTACCTAACTCAGTGTTTCACGACCGGTGTGCCTCCAGCTGTTGCAAACTACAACTCTCAGCAGTCACCGTACACCATGTACCGTACATGCTGGGAGTTGTAGTTTTGCAACAGCTGGAGGCACACTGGTTGTGAAACACTGAGTTAGGTCACAAACTCAGTGATACATAACCAGTGTGCCTACAGTTGTTGCAAAACTGCAACTCTCAGCAGTCACCGACAGCCAACGGGCATGCTGGGAGTTGTAGTTATGCAACAGCTGGATGTTCCCCACCCCCAATGTGAATGTACAGGGCACACTCACATGGGCGGAGGATTACAGTAAGTATCTGGCTGCAAATTTGAGCTGCCGCAAACTTTCTGCTGCAGCTCAAATTGCCAGCGAGAAACTACTGTGAACCCCCGCCCGTGTGACTGTACCCTAAAAACACTCACTACACTACCACAAAAAATAAAATAAAAAGTAAAAAACACTACGTATACACACACCCCTACACAGCCCCCCTCCCCTCCCCAATAAAAATGAAAAACGTCTGGTACGCCACTGTTTCCAGAACGGAGCCTCCAGCTGTTGCAAAACAACTCCCAGTATTGTTGGACAGCCGTTGACTGTCCAGGCATGCTGGGAGTTTTGCAACAGCTGGAGGCACCCTGTTTGGGAATCACTGGCGTAGAATACCCCTATGTCCACCCCTATGCAATCCCTAATTTAGGCCTCAAATGCGCATGGCGCTCTCACTTTGGAGCCCTGTCGTATTTCAAGGCAACAGTTTAGGGTCACATATGGGGTATCGCCGTACTCGGGAGAAATTGTGTTACAAATTTTGGCTGGTATTTTCTGCTTTTACCCTTTTTAAAAATGTAACATTTTTGGGAAAACAAGCATTTTAGGTTAAAAAAAAATTAGTTTTTACATATGCAAAAGTCGTGAAACACCTGTGGGGTATAAAGGTTCACTTAACCCCTTGTTACGTTCCCCGAGGGGTCTAGTTTCCAAAATGGTATGCCATGTGTTTTTTTTTTGCTGTCCTGGCACCATAGGGGCTTCCTAAATGCGGCATGCCCCCAGAGAAAAATTTGCGTTCAAAAAGCCAAATGTGACTCCTTCTCTTCCGAGACCTGTAGTGCGCCAGCAGAGCACTTTTCACCCCCATATGGGGTGTTTTCTGAATCGGGAGAAATTGGGCTTCAAATTTTTAGGGGTGTTTTCTGCTATTACCCTTTTTAAAAATAAAAATGTTTTGGGAAAACAAGCATTTTAGGTAAAAAAATTTTTTTTTTTTTTTACATTTGCAAAAGTCGTGAAACACCTGTGGGGTATTAAGGTTCACTTTATCCCATGTTACATTCCCCGAGGGGTCTAGTTTCCAAAATGGTATGCCATGTGTTTTTTTTTTGCTGTTCTGGCACCATAAGGGCTTCCTAAAGGTAACATGCCCCCCAAAAACCATTTCAGAAAAACGTACTCTCCAAAATCCCCTTGTCGCTCCTTCCCTTCTGAGCCCTCTACTGCGCCCGCCGAACACTTTACATAGACATATGAGGTATGTCCTTACTCGAGAGAAATTGGGCTACAAATACAAGTAAAAATTTTGTCCTTTTACCCCTTGTAAAAATTCAAAAATTGGGTCTACAAGAACATGTGAGTGTAAAAAATGAAGATTGTGAATTTTCTCCTTCACTTTGCTGCTATTCGTGTGAAACACCTAAAGGGTTAAAACGCTGACTGAATGTCATTTTGAATACTTTGGGGGGTGTAGTTTTTATAATGGGGTAATTTATGGGGTATTTCTAATATGAAGACCCTTCAAATCCACTTCAAACCTGAACTGGTCCCTGAAAAATACTGAGTTTGAAAATTTTGTGAAAAATCAGAAAATTGCTGCTGAACTTTGAAGCCCTCTGGTGTCTTCAAAAAGTAAAAACTCATCAATTTTATGATGCAAACATAAAGTAGACATATTGTATATGTTAACCAAAAAAAATGTATTCGTAATATCCATTTTCCTTACAAGCAGAGAGCTTCAAAGTTAGAAAAATGCAAAATTTTCAAATTTTTCATCAAATTTACGGATTTTTCACCAAGAAAGGATGCAAGTATCGACAAAAATTTACCACTATGTTAAAGTAGAATATGTCAGGAAAAAACAATCTTGGAATCAGAATGATAACTAAAAGCATCAGAGTTATTAATGTTTAAAGTGACAGTGGTCAGATGTGCAAAAAACGCTCCGGTCCTTAAGGCCAAAATGGGCTCCGTCCTGAAGGGGTTAAGGACCAGAGCATTTTTTTGCACATGTGACCACTCTCACTTTACTTATGAATTTGATTCCGAGATTTTTTTTCGTGACATATTCTACTTTTACATAGTGGTAAATTTTTGTCGATACTTGCATCATTTCTTGGTGAAAAATTCCAAAATTTAATGAAAAATTAGAAAATTTGGCATTTTTCTAACTTTAAAACACTTTGCTTGTAAGGGAAATAGACATCCAAATAAATTATAAATTGATTCACATATACAATATGTCTGCTTTTATATTTGCATCATAAAGTTAACATGTTTTTGCTTTTTGAAGACATCAGAGGCTTCAAAGTTCAGCAGCAATTTTCCAATGTTTCACTAAATTTTCAAAATCTGAATTTTTCAGGGACCAGTTCAGTTTGAAGTGGATTTGAGGGGCCTTCATATTAGAAACACCCCATAAATGACCCCATTATAAAAACTGCACCCCCCCAAAGTATTCAAAATGACATTCAGAAAGTTTGTTAACCCTTTAGGTGTTTCACAGGAATAGCAGTAAAGTGAAGGTGAAAATTCAAAATCTTAATTTTTTGTATGTTCTTGTAGACCCATATTTTTTTTACAAGGGGTAAAAGGAGAAAACGCCCCCCAAAATGTGTAACCCAATTTCTCTCAAGTAAGGAAATACCTCATATGTGGACGTAAAGTGATCTGCGGGTGCAGTAGAGGGCTCAGAAGGGAAGGAGCTATAATGGGATTTTCGAGAGTGAATTTTGCTGAAATTGTTTTTGGGGGGCATGTCACATTTAGGAAGCCCCTATGGTGCCAGAACAGCAGAAAAAAAAAAGAAAAAAACCTCACCTGGCATACTTTTTTGGAAACTACACCCCTTAAGGCACATAACAAGGGGTACAATGAGCCCCACAGGTTTTTGACAACTTTTTGTTAAAGTTGGATGTGAAAATGATTTATTTTTTTCATTAAAATGCTGGTTTTCCCAAAATTTTACATTTTTATAAGGGGTAATAGGAGAAAATGCCCCACAAGATTTGCAACCCCATTTCTTTCTTCATGTGTGGATGTAAAGTGCTCTGCAGAAGAGAAGGAGCCACGTTTGGCTTTTGGAAAGCAAATTTTGCTGAAATGGTTTTTGGGGGGCATGTCGCATTTAGGAAGCCCCTATGGTGCCACAACAGCAAAAAAAAAACAAAAAAAAAAACACTTGGCATACTATTTGGGAAACAACACCCCTCAAACAACATAACAAGGGATACAGTGAGCCTTCGCTAAAGTTGGACATGAAAATGAAAAATTTAATTTTTTTCACTAAAATGCATTTTTTTTTCTCACAAGAGGTAATAGGAGAAAAAGCCCCCGAATATGTGTAACACATAAGGGAATACCCCATATGTGGATTTAAAGGCATGCATCACAGGCTTCTCGTCTGGAGTTTAGCTCTGGGTTTTGGGAGTGACTGAAGGTTCTGGACATAAAGTCGCTCCCATACTTCAGTTCTGGGGTGTTGCAGTCCTGAACCTGATCTCACAGAGAGGAGATGCTTAGAAGCAGATCACCTTGTCTGGGGTATTAGATACTGATACACTGCACCAAAAATGACTTTGGTCCTGTACCGGCCAAGGTTTGGGTGAGAAGCTCAGAAGTTAATTTTTTTTTTGTACAGAGAACCTGATGTAAAAGTTGTTTAACCCCTTAAGGACTCAGCCCATTTTGGCCTTAAGGACTCAGACAATTAAATTTTTACGTTTTCATTTTTTCCTCCTCGCCTTCTAAAAATCATAACTCTTTTATATTTTCATCCACAGACTAGTATGAGGGCTTGTTTTTTGCGCGACCAGTTGTCCTTTGTAATGACATAACTCATTATATCCTAAAATGTATGACGCAACCAAAAAACACTATTTTTGTGGGGAAATTAAAACAAAAAACGCAATTTTGCTAATTTTGGAAGGTTTTGTTTTCACGCCGTACAATTTATGGTAAAAGTGACATGTGTTCTTTATTCTGAGGGTCAATACGATTAAAATGATACCCATTATTATATACTTTTATATTATTGTTGTGCTTAAAAAAAATCACAAACTTTTTAACCAAATTAGTACGTTTATAATCCCTTTATTTTGATGACCTCTAACTTTTTTATTTTTCCGTATAAGTGGCGGTATGGGGGCTAATTTTTTGCGCCATGATCTGTACTTTTTTTTGATACCACATTTGCATATAAAAAACTTTTAATACATTTTTTATAATTTTTTTTAAATAAAATGTATTAAAAAAGTAGGAATTTTGGACTTTTTTAATTTTTTTTCGTTCACGCCGTTCACCGTACGGGATCATTAACATTTTATTTTAATAGTTCGGACATTTACGCACGCGGCGATACCAAATATGTCTATAAAAAATGTTTTTTACGCTTTTTGGGGGTAAAATAGGAAAAAACGGACGTTTTACTTTTTTATTGGGGGAGGGGATTTTTCACTTTTTTTTTACTTTTACTTTTACATTTTTTTACATTTTTTTTTACACTTGAATAGTCCCCATAGGGGACTATTCATAGCAATACCATGATTGCTAATACTGATCTGTTCTATGTATAGGACATAGAACAGATCAGTATTATCGGTCATCTCCTGCTCTGGTCTGCTCGATCACAGACCAGAGCAGGAGACGCCGGGAGCCGCACGGAGGAAGGAGAGGGGACCTCCGTGCGGCGTTATGAATGATCGGATCCCCGCAGCAGCGCTGCGGGCGATCCGATCGTTCATTTAAATCGCGAACCGCCGCAGATGCCGGGATCTGTATTGATCCCGGCACCTGAGGGGTTAATGGCGGACGCCCGCGAGATCGCGGGCGTCGGCCATTGCCGGCGGGTCCCTGGCTGCGATTAGCAGCCGGGATCAGCCGCGCATGACACGGGCATCGCTCCGATGCCCGCGGTTATGCTTAGGACGTAAATGTACGTCCTGGTGCGTTAAGTACCACCTCACCAGGACGTACATTTACGTCCTGCGTCCTTAAGGGTTAAAGGGATTATCCAGGAAAAAACTTTTTTTTTTTTATATTTCAACTGGTTTGTAAATAACTTCTATTAAAAAATCTTAATCCTTTCAGTACAACTGTTGAAGTTGAGTTGTTCTTTTCTGTCTAAGTCCTGGGTTCTCAACCTGGGGTACGCGTACCCCTAGGGGTACGCCAGGGGCTGTCAGGGAGTACGCGAAAACGCTGACAAATACCGGCCATGCATTGTATAAGTGAGCTGCGTGGTTGCCGGGGAGAAGTGTCGCCTCCCCTGACGTTGCGCAGAGTTGCCGAACAGCGTAGGAGGACGTCACACGTGAAGGAGCAGGCAACGGGACCGCAGGACGCCAAGTAAACAACTGTATGGGACGAAGGGGGGACTGTATGGGACGGATGGGGACTGTATGGGACGGAGGGGGACTGTATGGGACGGAGGGGGGACTGTATGGGACGGAGGGGGGACTGTATGGGACGGAGGGGGACTGTATGGGACGGATGGGGACTGTATGGGACGAAGGGGGGACTGTATGGGACGGATGGGGACTGTATGGGACGGAGGGGGGACTGTATGGGACGGAGGGGGACTGTATGGGACGGAGGGGGGACTGTATGGGATGGAGGGGGACTGTATGGGACGGAGGGGGGACTGTATGGGATGGAGGGGGACTGTATGGGACGGAGGGGGGACTGTATGGGATGGAGGGGGACTGTATGGGACGGAGGGGGGACTGTATGGGACGGAGGGGGACTGTATGGACGGAGGGGGGACTGTATGGGATGGAGGGGGACTGTATGGGACGGAGGGGGGACTGTATGGGATGGAGGGGGACTGTATGGGACGGAGGGGGGACTGTATGGGATGGAGGGGGACTATATGGGACGGAGGGGGGACTGTATGGGATGGAGGGGGACTGTATGGGACGGAGGGGGGACTGTATGGGATGGAGGGGGACTGTATGGGATGGAGGGGGGACTGTATGGGACGGAGCACAAGGCATTAAGATGGAGGGGGAGAGGGATAATGGCGGAGGGGGGATGGGGAGTAATAAAGCACAAGGCATTAAAATTTAATGCCTTGTGCTTTATTACTAACACCCTCCCACCCCCGCCATTATCCCTCTCCCCCTCCTTCTTTGCTCTGCACAGATGCGGAGAGCTCCCGCTGAGCGGTACAGCACCCAAACCAACCGTGTGACACCCAGCGAGTTCCTTGCACCTGTCCTTTTCTGATGAATGGGGCTCATGCACAGAACTTGCTGTGCGTCACGCAGTTGCCTTGACCCTTGTACACTCAGCATGTGCCACATTTCTCAGCATCGTTTTGTGCAGTATGGCGGGAGGGAAGCTCTGGACTTACTTGTTTAGCTTAGGTTCACACTATGGAATTTCTAAATGGAATTCCACTTTGAATTTCCGCTTGGAAATTCCACTGCAGCAGGTTCCCATTGCTTTCAAAGATAAACTTCGGGGAATACATTGTGATCTGTGGAGACCGGCAATGTCCGCCCTCTGAAGTCCGATTGGCCGGGACTTTTAAACATCCTGCCGGCAGGAAGGCACAGAGAATAGTTAGTGTGGGGGATGGGATATGAGGAAGGAATATGAGGTTGGTATATGGGGACAGGATTTGGAGCCAGGATATGAGGTCAGGATATGAGGATGCAATATAGGGACAGGATATGAGGACAGGATAAGAGGTCAGGATATGAGGACGGGATATGAGGACGGGATATGAGGACAGGATATGAGGTCAGGATATGAGGACGGGATATGAGGATGGGATATGAGGTTGGTATATGGGGACAGGATATGAGGACGGGATATGAGGACGGGATATGAGGATGGGATATGAGGATGGGATATGAGGTTGGTATATGGGGACAGGATTTGGAGCCAGGATATGAGGTCAGGATGTGAGGATGGGATATAGGGACAGGATATGAGGACAGGATAAGAGGTCGGGATATGAGGACGGGATATGAGGATGGGATATGAGGACGTGATATGAGGACGTGATATGAGGTCGGGATATGAGGATGGGATATGAGGACAGGATATGAGGATGGGATATGAGGACAGGATATGAGGACAGGATAAGAGGTCGGGATATGAGGACGGGATATGAGGATGGGATATGAGGATGGGATATGAGGATGGGATATGAGGACAGGATAAGAGGTCGGGATATGAGGACGGGATATGAGGATGGGATATGAGGATGAGATATGAGGACGGGATATGAGGAGGAGATATGAGGACGGGATATGAGGACAGGATATGAGGACAGGATAAGAGGTCGTGATATGAGGACGGGATATGAGGACGGGATATGAGGATGAGATATGAGGATGGGATATGAGGATGAGATATGAGGATGGGATATGAGGATGAGATATGAGGATGGGATATAAGGATGAGGTATGAGGATGGGATATGAGGATGAGATATGAGGACGGGATATGAGGTCGGGATATGAGGATGAGATATGAGGATGGGATATGAGGATGGGATATGAGGACGGGATATGAGGTCGGGATATGAGGATGAGATATGAGGATGGGATATGAGGATGGGATATAAGGTCGGGATATGAGGACAGGATATGAGGTCGGGATATGAGGATGGGATATGAGGACGGGATATGAGGATGGGATATGAGGACGGGATATGAGGATGGGATATAAGGACGGGATATGAGGACAGGATATGAGGTCGGGATATGAGGATGGGATATGAGGTCGGGAAATGAGGATGGGATATGAGGTCGGGATATGAGGACGGGATATGAGGTCGGGATATGAGGACGAGATATGAGGACAGGATATAAGAATGGGATATAAGGAAGAGAATGAGAGTGTTATTGATTATTTTCCTCTCCAACAAGGTTTAGGCTATATTCACACCGCAGAATTTTCTGCACATTATGTTCGATGGGATTCCACTGTCCCATGGCATTCTGCAAAAAGTCCAGTCTTACAATTTAGCGAAATTGCGGACAGAATCCTATTAAACTCAACGGGGCTTGAATTTTGGCAGAATTCTGTGTTTAGAGAACATAAAATTCTGCGGCAATTCTGTTAAGCAAGCTGCGCTCAAGGGAATTTGTGCGGATTCGCGGAACTTCTGCTGTGTGAACGTAGTCTTAGGTAGGAAAACCTGGCAACACCTGGTCCTCTGCTATTATCCTAAAAAACAAGAGGATGGAGCCCAATCAAATGTTCCCTTTTACTCTATAGTTCCCTTACACACTGGGCTCAGCTCCTATAGACAGTTGAAACCAGAAGTTTACATACACTACATATAAGACACATATGCATGTTTTTCTCACATGAAATCAGAATAAACCTTACCCGTTTTAGGATTACCAAAATTATTTATATTTGCCAAATGCCAGAATAATGAGAGAGAGAGAGAATATATTAAGGCATTTTTATTACTTTCTGCAAAGTCAAAAGTTTACATACACTAGGATTACTATGCCTTTAAAGGGGTACTCCGGCGCTTAGACATCTTATCCTCTATCCAAAGGATAGGGGATAAGATGCCTGATCGCGGGGGTCCCGCCGCTGGGGACCCCCCTGATCTTGCATGCCGCACCCCAATTAAAATCAGTCCCTGGAGCGTGTTCGCTCCAGGTCTCATTACTGTCATTCACGGGGCCGGATCGTTGTGACGTCAAGGCTCCGCCCCGTGTGACATCACGCTCCGCCCCCCTCAATGCAAGCCTATGGGAGGGGGCGTGACAGCCATCACGCCCCCTCCCATAGGCTTGCATTGAGGGGGCAGAGCGTGACGTCACACGGGGCAGAGCCTTGACGTCACAACGCTTTGGCCCCGTGATCAACAGTAATCAGACACGGAGCGAACAATTTGGGACAGCCTGTATGATGATGTCATGGGAAAGTCTAAAGAAATCAGCCAAGATATCAGGAAGAGAATTGTGGACTTGCACAAGTCTGGATCATCCTTGAGTGCAATTTCGAGATACCTACAGGATCCTCGTTCATCTGTACAAACAATTATACACAAATAGAAAGAAGATGGGACTGTCCGGCCATCATAACGCTCAGGAAGGAGAAGGGTTCTGTGTCTCAGAGATGATGGTGCTTTGGTCTGACATGTGCATATCAACCCAAGAACAAAAGCAAAAGACCTTGTGAAGATGCTGGCGGAAGCTGGTAAGGTTGTGTCATTATCCACAATGAAACGAGTCCTGTATCAACATGGGCTGAAAGGCCACTCTGCCAGAAAGAAGCCTTTACTCTAAAAGAAACATAGAAATGCACAAAGAAACAAAGACCTACATTATAGAGACATGTCCTGTGGTCTGACGGAACTAAAATTTAACTGTTTGGCCATAATGACCATTGTTACGTCTGGACGAAAAAGGGAGAAGCTTGGAAGCCTAAGAACACCATGTCAAGTGTGACACACGGGGGCAGCATCATGTCGTGGGGTTGTTTTGCTGCAATAGGGTCTGGTGTACTTCACAAAATAGATGGCATCATGAGAAAAGAAGAATATGCAATACTGAAGCAACATCTCAAGTCATCAGCCAAGAAGTTAAAGCTTAACGGGTCTTCCGAATGGTCAATGACCCGAAGCATATTGCCAAACTGGTTACAAAGTGGTTTAAAGGGGTACTCCGCTGCTCAGCGTTTGGAACAAACTGTTCTGAACGTTGGAGCCGGCGCAGGAAGCTCGTAATGTCATAGCCCTGCCCCCTCATGATGCCCCACCCCCTCAATGCAAGTCTATGGGAGGAGGCGTGATGGCCATCACGCCCCCTCTCATAGACTTGGATTGAGGGGGCGGGACGTGAGTTCATGAGGGGGCGGGGCTATGATGTCACAAGCTCCCGACACCGGCTCCAGCGTTCGGAACATATTGTTCCAAACGCTGAGCAGCGGAGTACCCCTTTAAGGATAACATAGTTAATGTTTTGGAGCAGCCATCACAAAGCCTTGAGCTCAATCCTATTGAAAATTAATGGGCAAAGCTGAAAAGGCAGGTGCGAGAAGGCGACCTACAAACATGGCTCAGTTACACCAGTTCTGTCAGGAGGAATGGGCCAAAATTCCTACCAACTATTGTGAGAAGCTTGTGGAAGGATATCCAAAACGATTGACCCAAGGTGAACCCCTTAACGACCACGGACGTAAATGTATGTCCTGGTGCAGCGGTACTTCGCGCACCAGTATGTACATTTACGTCTTGTGTATGACCGCGAGCATCGGAGCTCGCATCATACACGGTCATACACAAGACACTAGCAGCAGTCGGGGACCCGCCGGTAATGGCCGACATCCGCGATCGCGCGGATGTCCGCCATTAACCCCTCAGATGCCGTGGGCATGTTAAAATAGATGATCAGATCGCCCGCAGCGCTGCCGCGGGGATCCGATCATCTGTAATGGTGGACGGAGGCCCCCCTACCTGCCTCCGTCCGTCTACCAACATCTCCTGCTCTTGTCTGAGATCGAGCAGACCAGAGCAGAAGATCACCGATAACACTGATCAGTGCTGTGTCCTATACATAGCACTGAACAGTATTAGTAATCAAATGATTGCTATAAATAGTCCCCTATGGGGACATAAAAAGTGTTTAAAAAAAAGTGTGAAAAATGCCCTCCCCCAATAAAAATGAAAATTGTCAGTTTTTCCCATTTTACCCCCAAAAAGCGTAATTTTTTTAATAAACATAATTGGTATCACCGCATGCGTACATTTCTGAACTATAAAAATATATTGTTAATGATCCTGTACGGTGAACGGCGTAAACGTAGAAAATAAAAAAAAGTCCAAAAATGCAGCTTTTTAGTCACATTTTATTAAAAAAAAATTTATAAAAAATTATCTAAAAGTTTCATAAATGCAAATGGGGTATCAATAAAAAGTACAGATGACGGCGCAAAAAAATGAGCCCTCATACCGCCAAATATATACGGAAAAATGAAAAAGTTATAGGCGGTCAAAATAGGGCGATTTTAGATTACTGATTTTGTACAAAAAGTTTTAGATTTTTTTTTAGCGGTACAAAAATATAAAAGTATCTAGCCATGGGTATCATTTTAATCGTATTGACTCCCAGAATAAAGAACACGTCATTTTTACCGTAAAGTGTATAGTGTGAAAACAAAACCCTCCAAAATGTGCAAAATTGTGGCTTTCATTTAAATTTCCTCCCTAAAAAATTTTTTTTTTGTTCGCCGTACATTTTATGGTAAAATGAGAGGTTTCATTACAAAGTACAATTGGTCACGCAAAAAACAAGCCCTTATATGGGTCTGTAGATGGAAATAGAAAAGAGTTATGGATTTTAGAAGGCGAGGAGGAAAAAACGAAAACGCTAAAATAAAAATTGGCCTGGTCCTTAAAGGTTAAAATGGGCTTGGTCCTTAAGGGGTTAAGGGCAATGATACCAAATACTAATGAAATGTATGTAAACTTTTGACTGCAAATATTAATAATTATTCTGGCATTTGGCAAATTTAAATAATTTTGGTAATCTTAATTGACTTAAAACAGGTAAGGTTTATTCTGCTTTCATGTCAAACCCATATGTGTCTTTATATTTATATTTATATATATATATATATATATATATATATATATTGTATGTAAACTTCTGGTTTCCACTGGATGTTTGACTCGTTTTTAACCCTCTGTTTTAGAGACCTCTTTCTGTTTCACTGACTTCCTTACGTCTAAGAGAACGTATCCTGTTCCCAATTATTTCTGTAAGGCAAATCGGACAGAGAAGATTCAATCCACATGTCCTCCCATCCCGTACAGGGGGCGCGATCCACCCCCTCCTGTGCCTATAAATTTCACAGCGCACATGTAAGTTCTAACAAAATCCATAAAAACAAGATCTTAATGTAAAGGCAAAAATTACCTGAAGTCCAAACTGAGAAATTTGAGATATTTTAACAGGGGGATATGAAACACAGGATCAATGGGATTAGAGGGGTTCCCCTTTAAAGATGAAAAAAACAAAAACAAATCTGATTTCTTCCAAAAACAGCACCACCCCAGTCCTCAGGTTGTGTGAGGTATTGCCGCTCAGTTTCATTGACGTGAATGCAGCCAAGTTGTAATACCACACACAGCCTAAGGGCAGGGGTGGCGCTGTTCTTTGGAAGAATTCAGCTCTGTTTTTTGCTTATCCTGATAACCCTTTTAGAGTCACAGACCAAAATAAGGGGCCACTTTGTAAGGGATGCTGCTGCAGACAGTGACTGGGGACAACAGGAACCAGGAAGGAGCGGGCATTGAGAGCCATTAAAACAGCAGCTGCGAGGAATTGGGCAGGTGCCACCAGAATACCCCTTTAAAAGGCTATACACCTAACTGATAACTCCATAAGAGTCGGGGTCACTCCTGTGTTAGCCCTCCTTCTGGGAGCCTTTCCATACTAAACCCCACCTGTCCCATTCCCATTTAGTCATCTACATCTGAAGACTGGACCCACCAGTCCATGCCACAACCTCCTGCTGCATGCTGCCTACTCTCTGACACAATCCTTTCTGACCTCTAGTTTAACCCCTTTGGGACCAAGCCCATTTTGACTTTAAAGGGTACTCCGCTGCTCAGAGTTTGGAACAAACTGTTCTGGACGCTGGAGCTAGCACCGGGAGCTCATGACGTCACCCCCCGCCCCCTCAATGCAAGTCTATGGGAGGAGGCATGACAGCCGTCATGCCCCCTCCCTTAGACTTGCATTGAGGGGGCGGGGCGTGACATCATGAGGGGGGGGGGGTTAGGCTATGATGTCATGAGCTCCCGACTCCAGCATTCGGAACAGTTTGTTCCAAACGCTAAGCAGCGGAGTACCCCTTTAAGGGCCAGGCCAATTTTCATTTTTTTCTTCCTCCCCTTCTAAAAATCATAACGCTTTCAATTTTGCACCTACAGACCAATATACTGTAAGGGCTTGTTTTTTCCATCACCAATTGTACTTTGTGATGACATCACTTATTTATAACATTCTGCGGCAAAACGAAAAAAAAACCTTATATGTCGGGTGAAATAAAAAAAAAACGCCATTTTATAATTTTGATGGCTTCCGATTCTACGCAGTTCACTTTTCATTAAAATGACACCTTATCTTTATTCTGTAGGTCCATACAATTACAAGGATACCTAATTTATATAGGTTCTATTTTATTTCACTACTTGAAAAAAATAATAACTACATGCACCAAAATTAACATGTTTAAAATTGTCCTCTGACCCCTATAACTTTTTTATTTTTTCCGTATACGGAGGTATATGAGGGCTCTTTTTTGTGCCATGATCTGTAGTTTTTATTGGTTTGTTTTCAAGGGACTTTGGTAATTTTTTATGTGTACGCCATCGACCGTGCAGTTTAGCTATCCTTATATTTTAATACGCATGTGTAACCACATATGATTATTTTTTATTTTATTTTAAAAATGGGAAAAGGGAAATTGAAACTTTTATCAGGAAGGGGTTAATTCACTTTAATAAACTTTTTTTTTAACACTTTTTTTTTGTCCCCATAGGGGCTATACTATGTGATCTTTTGATTGCATATACTGTTCAATGCTATGCCATAGCATAGAATTGATAAGTGTTATCGGTGCTCTGCTGCTCCAGACTGCATGGCTGGTTGGGGGCAGTAGAAGACAGATCGGACGACGACGAGGCCCTCCCGCCGTCCACTCAGCTGATCGGAACATCGCGGTTCCACTTTTACTTTTGTTTTAGACCCTGTGATCATCTTTGATCCCGGTGTCTAAAGGGTTAATGTCGGGCATTGGCCCGATCAGGGGTGCCCGGCATTAAACCTGGGTCCTGGCTGCTGATAGCAGTCGGGACCCACTGGGTTTGAAGCGTGCTCAGCTCGTGAGCATGCTTCAAACCCCAGTAAAAGAATCAGGGCGTACTGGTATGCCCTTGGTCCTTAAGTACTGGGACGCAAGGGTGTACCTGTATGCCCTTTGTCCCCAACAGGTTAAATCTAGCACACCCGACCTGCATGGGCTCCCAGTTGGGCTCAAATTCCTCACAGGCCTTACATCCATTATGTCATGTAGCACAATGGAGTAGCCAACCTGATGTTCCCCTGTGAGCACAGCTGTCTGTTGTCAAGTGAGTTGTTCCCATAACGAAATCCCCTGGACAATAGGATTCCATGAAATAACCATGGGCAGCATGAAACTGGTGCAGGCATCGGAATGTTTCTTTTGCAGTAGATTTATTGGATGGAAAGTCCCTAGTGTGCCATTACCACGTATACATGTAGTGACTAATGTACATATAGACATCTGTTCACTGTCCTATTAGCTTGTGGTGCAATAGTTTGTGGCACGATACCCAAAGGGACATACACTTCCAATGACATGAGAGCGATCAGGTCCTAACTATGACTGTAGGTCTCTGAAGAGATTAGTGTGTTGCAGAGGGGCCCTTGTTCAGTCTTGTTATTCTCTGAAAGAAAAGAAAAATCCTTCTAGGAGCTGAAGCCTTGAAGCATTTTATTCACATTCAAATGTAATACGTGTAGTTCTTGTTATGTATTTGTGACAGATCTGCAATAAAAAATGGTGATGCTTGTGGAATCACCCTAATGGGGTGTATTTAGTCAGAGGGCCTCGGGCAGCACAAGTTGTTCATAATTCTATGAGGCAAACATGTGCTGCCAACAAACCATGATATATATTCATGATCCCAGTGATCAGACGACTATCAAGTGTTCGCTCGCTTGTTTACTGATCGCCGAGTCACAGAGAAATAATTGGCCGATATTCACCCAGGGGGACTCCACTGAATAGACTTTGTAAGTTATGGAATTTGATGGAGTCCATGAGCAGAGCCTACCCCAGTGATGAGGGGCCCATGGTCTGTTCGGTATTGTATCGTATGGTGAACATAACCTGAATCTCTACTGTTCCCCGAAGCTGTGATTTTTGTAGAGTTGCTGTTTGCACTTGTATAGTACCCTGTGTTGGCAGATGCTAAAATGAGTTCACCCACTCACACACACATACGTTGGTGCTCTCTGCTGCCACCTATGGTTAAAAATAATACAGCAATAATAATAACATAGCTGCCTAAATATACCCCTCTATTCTCTTACCCTTATCTCTCAAATTTAGAGTTTAGTTAGATGTCAAGGCTTACCAGGATCACGTGGAACCAAGTCTGACTATCACATGGACTTACTGAAGATCCTGCGGACCAGCTTTGCCCTGGCCTGAGGGACATTTTTATTCTTGTTGACCACTGCTCCTCTCTTTCTGAGTCTGTGAGGATAATGATTTCAAGGGCCCCCTAGCTGTCTGTGTCTTGTTGGACCTCCAGTTGGGTCAGACCATCTAACCACTTCCAGGAGCCAACCGGTGGTTTCTTCCTAGTCCTTTAAGGGAATCATCCATCTCAGGAACTGACTCTCTAACATGCTGATTCATTCTACAAGGGTTAAGTCCTTGTTACCACCTGCCCATTAACTCCATTGGAACTATTTAGGCTGTGTGCCTCCACTGTGTAGATAAAGTTCACGAGGTTAAGGGGATACTATGGTGAAAAACTTTTTTTTTTTTTTAAATCAACTGGTGCCAGAAAGTTAAACAGATTTGTAAATTACTTTTATTAAAAAATCTTAACCCTTCCAGTACTCATCAGCTGCTGTATGCTCCACAGGAAGTTATTTTCTTTTTAAATTTCTTTTCAGTCTGACCACAGTGCTCTCTGCTGACACCTCTGTCCATGTCAGGAACTGTCCAGAGCAGGGGGATTTGATCCTACTCAGGACAGTTCCTGACATGGACAGAGGTGTCAGTAGAGAGCCCTGTAGTCAGACAGAAAGGAAATTAAAAAAGAAAATAACTTCCTGTGGAGCATACAGCAGCTGATAAGTACTAGAAGGATTAAGATTTTTTAGTAGAAGTAATTTACAAATCTGTTTAACTTTCTGGCATTAGTTGATTTAAAAAAAATAGTTTTTCATTGGAGTACCTCTTAAGTAAAGTGAAGCAACTTCTCCAGGTGTCTTGGTTTCTGACTGCACGTGAAACACCAAAGGGATCTCATCAGCCAGGACATTGCTAACCAGGGAGTGCCCCAGGGGACTAAAGACCAACTCAATCAGTGCAGCCCCTCTGTTTGTATGAAGAGTCCAAATGTTACTCAGGCCACTATGTACAAGGGCTCCAATCGAGGGTGGGACTACCAGACGGCCTTGGCCATGTCATCTGTGCCCCCCCCCCCCCCCCCCATCCGGCCACGAGAAGAGGTCTAACCCTTATATTAAAATTATTATAATGAGCTTACACAGTTCACTCGAGTGGATTATCTGGCCTTGTGTGGACAATTATAAAAATGATGCTGGCTAAGATGGTAGTGTTTGGGTAAACTCTGTAAACCGATGTAGGAATCCTGATGAAGAGCCCTTTATTGGGTAGACCCAAGGCCCATGAGAAGAAAAAATAAGAAATTATTGTGGTTCTCCATCAATGGGGAAGATTGTGGTTATCTGTAAATGGAAAGATTGTGGTCAAACTTTGGGTCCCCGAAAGGGGACCCAAAGTTTGACCATAGTCTTTCCATTTTACAATGTTCTGAAAAAAATGGAGGACCCTGCTAACACAGGTACGGAGAACCATCCATGGAATGCATACGAGCATCGTAGTAGATTTCACAGCTGTTTCAGGCTTTGATCATGTTGAGGCCACTCAGCGCAACCCAATGTTAAGACCTCCTCAATTTCGAACAGTTCAAAATCCACTTTAAAAGGATTAGACTCTACTTATATTGCTACCAAATTCCATATGTGGGTGTTTTTTTTTCCCTTCAACGTGATGAAGTCTGGGCATGTACAATGATGGATTCCTAAGAGGAGAACATTATGGAAACTCTTACACGAAAACAGATGACAACGATGACCTGGTCATTGATGGATCTGGGATAAGAAGGGTTTTAGGAGGCTTTATGAGGATATATGCGGATATGAAGAAGCATAACGAAACGGACATGTGTTTTGGAGGACCAGTGTAGGACCGGGGTGAGTTCACATGGTATAAGAAGATGACTAGATGCAGGACCTGCGCAGATCGGTCAAAACCCTTTTCATGTAAAGTTTTATGACATATAATTGGTGCCGTACCTATGGGGGAGAATGCCTGGGGGAAGGGCACTGGCCACCAAAACGTAGGTACAGCACAGGGGCCCATCCAGCACAGGCTCGCATGGGCACTTACTATTGGGGTCCAGGACACTTGTCCCAGATCTGAGGGCGAGCGACCACTGCTTGTTACCCCTCGGTGTGAGAGGAGACTGGTGACCCCCACACAGTGCAGGTGCTGATGATAAGACAAAAAAAGAGAGGTGCGCTCCTAGTGGAATATTGCGATGGTGAGATGCTGCATGCAGAGTATTGCACCTTGTACTGTTCTGTTGAGGGCACAACCCCTTTATATGCATGTGGACTCGCTTGAAGTCCGTAGGTATAACAGGGTGGCTGCCTCGGTGTCCTTCACCGTAACCTTCAGGTAACGTTATGGTATAGAAACAAGTAAAAAGTAAAAGGCTGGACGTTTCGGATGGCGCCTACCCCAATAAGCAGTGTATGCCAAAGTTTGCTAAACAATTGGTGTTTACAGTGGTCCCTCAACATACGATGGTGATCCGTTCCAAATGGACCATCGTTTGTTGAAACCATCGTATGTTGAGGGATCCGTGCAACGTAAAGTATAGGACAGTGGTCTACAACCTGTGGACCTCCAGATGTTGCAAAACTACAACACCCAGCATGCCCGGACAGCCAACGGCTGTCCGGGCATGCTGGGAGTTGTAGTTTTGCAACATCTGGAGGTCCGCAGGTTGAAGACCACTGTTAGAGGAAGTTGTACTCACCTGTCCCCGCCGCTCCGGACCGTCACCGCTCGTCACCGCTGCCCGGGATGTCGCTGTCCAACGCTGTCGCCGCATCCCGAGGTGTCCCCGACGCTCCGGTAAGGCCTCTGCTTCCCCGGCATCCTCGCTCTCCGTTACCGCCATCACGTCGCTACGCACGCCGCTCATTTGGATGACGGGATGGCGTGCGCAGCGACGTGATGACGACGATGGAGAGCGCCGACCATGCAGGGGATCCCAAAGAGGACGCGCCGGAGCCCCGAGGACAGGTAAATGATCGTCAGCGGACCACACGGGGCACCGTAAACGGCTATCCGGGGGCAGCTGAAGCAGTCTTTGCTGGAGGATAGCCGTTTATGCGACGGCCCCGACATACAAAAGCATCGTATGTTGATGCTGCCTCTGAGACGCCATCGCATGTTGAAATTATTGTATTTCGGAGCCATCGTAGGTCGAGGGGTCACTGTATTGGGTAAAATGCAACTTAGTTGTTTCGTACCCGGGGCCAAGTTCTTCATCAGGGAGTGGGTATTCCAGACGCAGAGCGCGCCAACTTAAATATACATAGACATTCAAATGCTGCTGGGTCACAAGTAAAAAAAATATAAAATGACAGTGCATTGAGGGGCGGGGTGTGATGTCATAAGGGGCGGGGCTATGACATCACGATCTCCCGATGTTGGCTTTAATTGTTCGGGACATTTTGTTCCAAATGCTGAGCAACGGAATACCCCTTTAAGGTCCAAAAAGGGTTGAAAATCGTCCCCTTTATGAGATGGGCAAAAAGAGAGACCCGTTTCTAGCAAGGATGTCTCATCTGGGGTGGGACTGTATTTTGATAAGTTGAAGACTTTTATTGTTCCACTATTCTTGGCTCTTTCCTCATTTCTTTTTTCTCTCTTTCTTTTTCCTTTTGTTCTTCTTTTTTCTGGAACATTGTGGGGATGTTGTGTTGTTTCATTGTGCTCACCTCATATTTGTAGGGGGGTCATATTCCTTGGTACTCTTAGGACCCTTAGGACTCTTGAGACCCTTTTGGTTGTTAGTATTGTCTATTATGACAACGTTGTCATCCTTTATGGGATCACTTATAGATCCTCCCGAGGTTGAGAGGTTCGGGGGAGAGGGAGCTTCATGGATAGATATTTCAAAATCTATCAGATCTGACATCCCCTGTTCAGATCTCAAAGGTGTCTCACATTCGAAATTGAGAGGGGAACGCTGGAGAAGATTCTCTCGCTTCCTCACCATTCCATGAGCTTCTTTACTTAAAGGGGCACTCCGCTGCTCAGTGTTTGGAACAAACTGTTCTGAACGCTGTAGCCGGCTCCGGGAGCTCTTGATGTCATAGCCCCGCCCCTCATTACATCACGCCCCACCCCCTAAATGCAAGTCTATGGGAGGGGGCGTGACAGCTGGAGCCGGCCCCGGGAGCTCGTGACATCATAGCCCCGCCCCTCATGATGTCACACCCACCCCCTCAATGCAAGTCTATGGGAGGGGCCATCACACCCCCTTCCATAGACTTGCATTGAGGGGACGGGGCATATCATCATGAGGGGGTGGGGCTATGACATCACCAGCTCCCGGCGTCGGCTCCAGCGTTCTGAACAGTTTGTTCCAAACGCTGAGCAGTGGAGTACCCCTTTAAACTCTCATATTTTTTGGAGAGATTGTGACTAGCCTGTATAAAGAGAGATTTGGGGCTGTTTAGGCGCTCTTGTTGATTCATTTCAAGGGTTTTGTCCTGGGTTTGAATATTCGCTTTATTCTTTGATGTTTTTTCTCTGGAAGTTCATCTTTTTTCCCCCTGGATATCACACTGTTGGCACCATCTTTTTATGGTCACCTTCGAGTCCAAATTCATCTCAGGGAATCCCGCTTTATCACCATATATCATCACATACGGTAGGTACATTGACGATGTGTTCTTTATATGGAAGGGTCCCGAGGGATCATCTAACATTCTTCTTGCAAATTTGAACAACAACGATTGGGGCCTCCAATTCACAATAGAGGATAGCTCTGAGGAAATTCATTTTCTTAACCTGTGTATTTCCCATAATGATGAGAGCTTCATCACATCTACTTTTATTAAAACAGTCGATGTTAATAGCTATTTAGAGTTTGATAGCGGGCAAAATAAATGTTCCTTATAGTCAGAAAAGGGTCACTCTTTTTGCCCATCTCATAAAGGGGTTGATTTTCAACTCTTTTTGGACCTTAAAGGGGTACTCCGTTGCTCAGTGTTTGGAAAAAAAATGTTCCGAATGCTTAGAGCCGGCGCCGGGAGCTCGTGACATCATAACCCTGTCCCTCATGACATCACGCCCCGCCCCTCAATGCAAGTCTATGGGAGGGGGCGTGACAGCCATCACGCCCCCTACCATAAACTTGCATTGAGGGGGCTGAGCATGACATCATGAGGGGGCAGGGCTATGACATCACGAGCTCCTAGCGCCGGCTTGAGTGTTCTGAACAGTTTGTTCCAAACGCTGAGCAGCGGAGTACCCCTTTAACAGCTATTTAAAGTTTGATAGCAGGCATTACAAACAGTGGCTAAAAAATGTGCCTTATAGTCCGAATGCTGGAGCCGACATCGGGAGCTCGTGGTGTCATAGCCCCGCCCCTCATGACATCACACCCCGCCCCCCTCAATGCAAGTCTATGGGAGGGGGCCTTCCATAGACTTGCATTGAGGGGGCAGGGCGTGATGTCATGATGGGGCGGGGCTATGACGTCACAAGCTCCTGGCGCCGGCTCCAGCGTTTGGAACAGTTTGTTCCAAACGCTGAGCAGCGGAGTGCCCCTTTAATTTATATCCTCCTGGAGAGACTCTGTGTCCGCTCGCTTTTGCTGCAGCGTCGGCTCCTTTATGGGGGTCTCCAGCGCTGCAGAATATGCTTAATAAGATGCAATAACACTGAAGAATATATTTACCGGAAGGAAACAAGTGTTGTTTATACCTTTCTGAGGTAATATGCGCCCTCTCACCTCTGCCGTGACGTTGGCTCCGCCCTCTCACCATCGCTGCAGAATATGCGGAATAAGATGCAGCGACGCCGAAGAAACCTTATAGTCTGACAACCATGTATTTACTGGAAGGTCGTGATCCTATATCATTTTTTGCTATTCCATACTGTCCCTGCGAACTATGCGCATTCTTCTTCTTCGTCTGTTACAGCGTGGGCTCCGTTACGGAGGTCTCCAGCGCTGCAGAATATGCCGAATGAAATAACATAAGTGTCCCTAAGTGTCATTACTGTAATTTTATATCATGTAAAATTTGTATTGCATTTAATTTATATATTGTTTTACTTGTGACCCGGTGACCCGGCAGCATTTGAACGTCTATGTATATTTAAGTTGCCGCGCTCTGCGTCTGTAATACCCACTGCCTGATGAAGAACCCGGCCCAGGTTTGAAACAATTAAGTTGCATTTTATCCAATAAACGCCAATTGTTCAGTAAACGTTGGCATACACTGCTTATTGGGGTAGGTGCCATCCGAAACGTCCAGCCTTTTACTTTTTAGCAGGTGCTGATGATGGCTTGTTACCTACCTACTCAGCTACCTACCTACATAGCTACTTGCCTGGCTACCAATCTACCTACATAGCTACTTACCTGGCTACCAACCTACCTACGTAGCTACCTAGCTGGCTAACTACATAGCTACCTACTTATTTATCTACCTGTCTGGCTACCTAATTATTTACCTAACTGCCTGGCTACCTACTTATTTACCTACCTGCCTGGCTAACTACTTATTTACCTACCTAACTGGCTACCTACTTATTTACCTACCTAGCTGGCTACCTACTTATTTACCTACCTAGCTGGCTACCTACTTATTTACCTACCTAGCTGGCTACCTACTTATTTGCCTACCTGTCTGGCTACCTACTTATTTACTTACCTAGCTGGCTACCTACTTATTTACCTACCTAGCTGGCTAACTACTTATTTATCTACCTAGCTGGCTACCTACTTATTTACCCACCTGTCTGGCTACCTACTTATTTACTTACCTAGCTGGCTACCTACTTATTTACCTACCTAGCTGGCTACCTACTTAACCCATTCCATTCCCAACATTTGAAAAATGTCGAGCAGGGAGTATGAAGTGATCTCAGGATCGGACCTTCATACAAGATGGCTGATGATTGTGTATTACAGCTGGCACCCACTGGCAGGAATTGAGACATAACTCCCATCCCTGCCTTTAAACCTCTTAGATGCTGAGGTCAGTCAATCACTTTCATGGCTTCAGAGCAGAGACAGAGGCAGCCAGGGACCTAATGAAGGAGGAAAAAACTAAAATGCAAAAATGAAAATTTCCTGTGTTACACAGTTTGCACCAGGACCATTGTGGGGCTTTCACATACACTGACTATTTAGGAACTCATTGCACACATGGTGGCATTTATGATTGTTTTCATGCAATTTTATTTTCAGTGTGTTCCATGTTTTTCTGGCTTAGAAAGCAGCGAGCCTTATTTATGACTGTTTTTTCTTTATCATTATGGCACACAAGTAAGATGAGCCCTATAGCATAGATCAAAGTGGGCACGGCATCAGAATTGTACAAGACAGCTCAGCTGATGCTTACAAGCTGCTCATCATTTCCTTGGCTTATCAGCCAGCCCCTTCCCTGCTGGGCCCTAGCTATTTAAGCTGCACCAGTTCAGTCTTCCCCTGCCTTTGCATGGTCTCTGATCTCGAGGAGGATTTATGTTGTTCCTGTTTATTAGTCTATAAATGACCCTGGCCTGGCTGATATCCATTCTGGTTCCCAAACCTGGTTCTACTATGCTGCCTTCAGCTATTCCTTAGTACCTGCTACAGCTCCTGAACTCTGGCTGTGCGTTCCCAAGTTTTTGAATTCCACTTTTGTTTGTTATTTTTAATTTATTTTTAGTATTTTAATAAAGGTGTGATTTACACTGCATTACTATCTCTATTTGGTTTTGTGGTCCCTGACATTCTCCAAGGGCCATGAATCCGGACTGTGCAGGCAATCCACCAGTACCAAACATTTTCACCACGATGGACCTGCAGAACCAGAGGACTGAGCAATTTGTCTTAAAAGGCAGTGCCTTTGCTTCTGCTCCAGGACCCATCTCTGTTGCCAAAGACCCCTTGACACCGATGGGTTTTCTGGTTCTGTCTTGCTTCCTCAGCATTATGGGGGCAATCCTAGCCTATGCAGGGACTTCCTGAACCAAGGGGCCATTTATATTGCAATGTTTCTTCAGGCCTTTCCTAACAATAGAACTAAGATGGAATTCCATATCTCTCTCCCTACTGATAAAGCTCTAGTCTGGGCAAATCCACTTTGGGAGATGAATAAATGTACAGTGTCTCCCATAAATGAGTCCATCCCTCATATATATATATATATATATATATATCTTCATTACACTCCCTGTCTCTTCATTACACTAATCCCTGTCTCTTCATTACACCCCCCCCCCCCCCCCCGTCTCTTCATTACACTCCCTGTCTCTTCATTACACTCACTGGGGGAGATTTATCAAAGTTGTCTATGTCCCGCATCAATATAGACCAAACTACAGAGGGTTAGTCTGGTCTATTGTGCACCTAATTTATCAAATGGCGCACAGCTCTTGATAAATTCTGTGCACAGACTGCATGATCTATGCTTTAGTCTATATTTAAACCTGCTCCAACATGGTCTGACATTTCGGCGTACTTTCAGCCTATGCGACTTGTCGCTGAAAAGTCGCACTTGATAAATTCAGCACCAATGCATTTTTCAATGCATTTCAGTCTAAAATAGACCAACATGCATCATGTTCTAAAAATCCTCTAGCGCAAAAGTCGCAGAAAAGTCGCACAGATTTAGACTGCGACTTTCTGTGCGACAAATTTAGACAAGAAAAAACAGTCTAAATCCTTTGATAAATCTCCCCCACTGTCTCTTCATTACACCCCCTGTCTCTTCATTATACCCCGTCTCTTAATTGCACCCCCTGTCTCTTTATTACCCCCCTACCCCTTTATTGTACCCCCTGCCTCTTCATTGCACCCCCTGTCTCTTCATTAAACCCCCTGTCTCTTTATTACCCCCCTATCCCTTCATTACCCCCTCCTTTAACCTCATTACACCCCCCCCCCCCCCACCTCCATTGTCGCTGCCTGAACCAGGTGATAAGCAGCAGGTAATTTGTTGTCATAGTGCCCAATACATGTCCCGGCATTGGCAGCGGCCGTCACCTTCATTTACATTGATGTTGTGAACTAGAAACCTTGTCTGCTACATACTGGATCCAAATCATCTTTGGCAGTAAATCCGGGTTCTGTTTGGGATTCAACGTCAGTCTCGTTGGAGTGTAAAGACCTTGGGGTTAGTGCTTTAATTCTGCCCTTAGGGGGTCGGTGATAATGGTCGCCCACAAGCTGAGCAAGAGTTTCCCAGAAATGTAGCCAGATTGTAACCGGAGTCTCGTCAGGCACCAAATGCATAAGATTCTGGATATATCAGATGTTATTATGGGCTAATTGTCCAATCGAGAGAAATGCCATCGAAAGGTTCATTTTTCTGCTGTACGGAAATCCTTGCACCCAATATTCTGTCCATACAAGGTATTCTAGAGAACAACGCATGTCTGTACATCCTACAGGCTTTATAAAGGAGGTCTATAGGGCATGGCCTTATGCCGAGGGGGGGTACTCCGGTGCTCCAGCGTTCCTCGTGACATCACGATCACGCCCCATCCATTCATGTCTATGGGAGGGGGCAAATTAACCGACACGCCCCCTCCCATGGACATGAATGGAGGGGACGGCGGTATGATGTCACGAGTGTCACGTCACGACCACTGCAGCAAGAACCCTGTGTTTGTTTAGGGGATAAGATGTCAAGCAGCGGAGTACCCCTTTAATAAAAATTGGTTCCCAGCAGCCGTAGAAGAAGAGCATGTCAAAACTTCTGCAGACACAAAGGAATCTCTCCTGGTATAAACTCAGTTCACTGCTCAGGATCTTCTCCCAGCCACACACTTGACTTACCGAAACCTGCAACAGCTAACATATATACTGCAACTAAACTAACATATAGCTAGAACCAGAACCAGCGGGTGTATTATTCAGCTCTATACATAAGAACTTGGAGGAGCATTCAGCCCAATACCTTAGAACCAGAGGGTGCATTCAACTCAATACCCTAATAAAAGAGGGTGCTGTTACGCCGAGCGCTCCAGGTCCCCCTCCTCCTCCGGAGCGCTCGCGGCGTCTTCTGCCCTGCAGCGCTCTGGTCAGCAGCGCTGACCGGAGATGCTGTTCTGTTGTGCCCGGCGGGGATGCGATACGCCTAGGGGGACGTGCCCGTCCGCGGATCGCATCCCGTCCCACTCACCTGTCCCGATCTCCTGCTAGATTCCAGTGCGCGCGGCCCCGCTCTCTAGGGTGCGTGCGTGCTGGGGCTCTCAGATTTAAAGGGCCAGCGCACCGCTAATTGGTGCCTGGCCCAATCAGTCTAATCAGCTTCCATCTGTTCCATGTGCATAAAAGTTGCTTCCCCTTCTGTTCCCTGCCGGATCTTGTTGCCTTGTGCCCTGTGAAAGCGTTATAGTGTGTTCCCAAGCCTGTGTACCCAGACCGCCCGCTGTTGCCCCTGACTCCGAACCTTGCTGCCTGCCCTGACCTTCTGCTACGTCTGACCTCGCCTCTGTCTAGTCCTTGTGTACCGCGCCTATCTCAGCAGTCATTGAGGTTGAGTCGCTATCGGGTGGAACGACCTGGAGGTTATCTGCCTCTGCAAGTCCATCCCGCTTTGCGGCGGGCTCTGGTGAAAACCAGTAACCCCTTAGACTCCATTCCCCTGGTACGGCCCACGCCATCACCTCACTGACACAGAGGATCCACCACGAGTATCCTCTCCGCATACCAGTCCTGATCCTGACAGGTGCATTCAGGTCAATACCCTAGTACCAGAGGGTGGATTCAGCTGAGTACTCCAGAACCAGTGGGTACATTCAACTCATTACCCTAATAGCAAAGAGTGCATTTAGCTCAATACACCAAAACCAGGGGGTGCATTCAGTTCAATACCCCAGTACCAGAACGTGCATTCAGATAAATATCCAAGAACTAGAGGGTGCATTCAGGCCAATACCCTAGTACCAGAGGGTGCATTCAACTTAATAACCCAGAATCAGAGGTTGCATTCCCTCAATACCCCAGAACCAGAGGGTGTATACCCCTCAATACCCTAGAACAAGAGGGTGTATTCCCCTCAATCCCCCAGAACCAGAGGGTGTATTCCCCTCAATACCCTAGAACAAGAGGGTGCTTTCAGCAGGAAGGATAGTTCATTTAGGAAGGAAAAAAATGGAAGACTTCACTATAACACGTGACGACATGAAAACTGTTAAACCAAATTAACAGAAGGAACGATATAGAATATTCTGCGGCACACCACAATCCGTATTTCTTGCACATGAATGAAAGAATTTCTTACTGATAACTTTGCAGCTTCAGATCAAAGAGCCGTGCTGGTCCCTAGAGAGTATAGGGTCCCTAAACCGAAACAGCTGCCTGGATGTGACCCTTAAGACATAAGTGCCAGACTACATTTCTCCCACTTCAAAGAAGATCTATTAAAGCTGCAACTACCTCTGAACCCCGCACCACAACACTCTGCCTGCCTCACAAGGCTCCACAACCTATCTGCAGAGGAGAATGTCCCCCCTAGACCACCGAGCCCTGTCCAAGTGGGGGGTACCCAAGTCAAGATTCGGAAGCACCCCGTATTCTATATCCGAGCAGAAAAGTGACTCAACAAATGGGCCCCAACATCTACACGGGGAATGCAAGCTTCACCTCCTGACCGGCCGGGTCACCTAGCCAGCTCTGGAGTGGACTAAGGTAATGTACAGTAATACCGCGGGGGTGGGGGGGGGGGGGGGGTCGGGCAGCATTATTATTGTATTGTTTAAACTTTATTGTTGAATTGTTTAAACTTTATTGTTGAATTGTTTAAACTTTGCCTCCTGGTTACTGTAGTTCAGCCTTTGGCCTAAAGGGCCTATTCCATTTACCCCCTGAACATATATATATATATATATATATATATATTTATATATATGTATATACAGTGGTCCCTCAAGTTACAATATTAATTGGTTCCAGGACGACCATTGTATGTTGAAACCATTGTATGTTGAGACCAGAACTCTATGGAAACCTGGTAATTGGTTCTAAAGCCTCCAAAATGTCACCCAAAAATAGGAAAAGGTGAGGATTAAATAAAAATAAGCAGATAACTAATATAGATAAAGCAAATCCTTACATATAAAAGTAAGAAAGCTGCTGGGAGCTGTAAATCAATGTCTGTTTCAGTGTTTTCCAACCAGGGTGCCTCCAGCTGTTGCAAAACTGCAACTCCCCGCATGCCCGGACAGCCAAAGGCTGTCCGGGCATGCTGGGAGTTGTAGTTTTGTAACAGCTGGGGGCACCCTGCTTGGGAAGCACTGGTCTATGTAGAAGACAGGAGCTTCTTCGGGGTCCTGAACAGTATGCACAGTGTCCTAAAAAAGAAACATGGAGCCGCCCTCACCTGGTGTCCAAAGGAGCAGATAACCCTGGGACATGTAAAGAGTACAGAACATGTAATACCTCCCTGACTGTAGGGGGCGCTACCAGACACCAGTCACTGCATACACTTCAGTAATACAGGTAAAGAGTACAGAACATGTAATACCTCCCTGTACTGTAGGGGGCGCTACCAGACACCAGTCACTGCATACACTTCAGTAATACAGGTAAAGAGTACAGAACATGTAATACCTCCCTGTACTGTAGGGGGCGCTACCAGACACCAGTCACTGCATACACTTCAGTAATACAGGTAAAGAGTAGTACAGAACATGTAATACCTCCCTGTGCTGTAGGGGGCGCTACCAGACACCAGTCACTGCATACACTTCAGTAATACAGGTAAAGAGTACAGAACATGTAATACCTCTATGTACTGTAGGGGGCGCTACCAGACACCAGTCAGTGCATACACTTCAGTAATACAGGTAAAGAGTACAGAACATGTAATACCTCCCTGTACTGTAGGGGGCGCTACCAGACACCAGTCAGTGCATATACTTCAGTAATACAGGAGTTTTACCAGTGAATGCCCATTCTGATTGATCAGTTCATTGACACGTGTCACAGATCTGGACTGTCTGTACATTGTATGTTGAGTCTGGTTTCAAGTTACAATGGTCCAGAAAAGACCATTGTATGTTGAAACTATTGTATGTTGAGGCCATTGTAAGTTGAGGGATCACTGTATATATATATTCTGAAAGCGGAATTACACGGTCGTGTGTCATTATGCAGTTACAAAGTGATTTGGTTTATTATTTTTAGTTTTTCAAGCACTTGTAAATCTGGAAGAATGTGATACGTATGATGCATTTCGATGGCCATCAAAATATAATCAATATATATATATAAACTTTGGAACTCCTCTTTAATACCAAAGTAAATTCAAAGTTGAAAAGGTTCTTCTTAACTCCTTTACATTGAAATAAAAAGACATTTTAAATAAATAAATAATTAATTAATCAATAATTCATCTTATTCATTTTGCTGACTATTAAAATCAAAGAACTCGTCTTAAATACCAAAGTAGAATTTTACATTTCAATTCGTAATGAAAATGTTTGCCTTATCTCCTTAACATAATATATTTACATAATGCATTTTGTTATGCTTTTTTGGTGGCATTCAAGAATAAAAATAAAAAAAAGTGGAACTCCTCTTAAATACCAAAGTAGAACTAAAAATGTAATTGAAAATGTTCATTCTTAAAGGGGTATTCCAGGATTTTTTTTTATTTGACTATGCTACAGGGGCTGTAAAGTTAGTGTCGTCCATAATATAGTGTCTGTACCTGTGTGTGACGATTTTCTCACAATTCTGTGATTATCGCCCCAATATTTATTTTTACCAGCATACAATATGACTGTTATCTCGGGTATTTTATATGCCTTTAGGTAGATATTCGGTTTCCAAAAATTTAAAAATTTTTAAAATGAGACTTGAGTTCACTAAAATTCCAATTCGACGTGACGTTGTGACCAGGAGGTGGTGTTTTTTTTGTTTTGTTATTTTATTTTTTTTACACCTTTTGCTCTGTGCGCCAACTGTTTGAATGTTGTGTTGTTTTTTAACAGTTTATGGTCTTTTTATGGGATGACCCCAAAGTCTCAGGAGAGAAGAGGTTCCATAAGGACCCCGACTCTTACTTCACAGAATATTTCTGAAAACAATTTGACCATTTCCATCTTTTTCCTTTTTTTTCTTGCTGTGCGGAGGAATCGCATTTCGAGTCGCTTGATAAACCTTTTATGTATTTTTTTTGTTTTTATTATTTTGCTTCTGGATAGCTTGTGTATAATAATAATCTTTGTTTTAGTTTTTTAATTTTTTGTTTTTTTAACCCTTTTCTGACACATGAGGAAGATGTCAGTTCACACTCCAGCATGAATCAGACACTTTGTTGCCTTTCTTGAGATGCTACAATGTTTCCCTTTCTTATTTTGCTTTTCTTTGTGTCTGTAAAGACAACTTTGTTACATCTTGGTAGCTCTGTATTCTTCTGTGTTGTGTTTTGTAGTATATACTATATACTGTAGTATACAGTGTGGCCATCAAAATTGCAAACAAAGCTTCATCCGAGCTTGTTTCGTTGTGCGCGTATTGTTACATAAAACAGATGGAGACTTTTCTTACTTCGCTTCATTCTTTTGCCTGACAATGTAGAGTTTCCAAGACAATCGTCTCGTACAAAGCACCAGACCAGAGGCGTAACTTGTAGCTTCTGGGACCCCATGCAAAATCTGCAACAGGGGCCCATATGCCAACTATAATAGTGGTATCTTATGGGGAAAATGTGCTTTGGGGGCCCCGATGCAACTGCTACCTCTGTACCCTCAATAGCTGTCCCCCCCCCCCACCCCCCACCCCCCGCACCAGACTTACCGGAATGTCTCGCTCACGTATAATGCTTTTTGGAAAGTTAAGGTCATATTTTACAATGTTTTGGGCTGAGGGGACTGATTTCCCACAAAATGCATGCACAAAAATAAATTTTGTAAAAACAACCGAAAAAAAATTAAAATTTAGGATGTGCTAAGCCATAAAACTATTTTGTTTTTTAAAATAGATTTTGTATTATTGTATTATTACTCCCGGCATGTTGTACTCTAAGCTATAGTGTAACATGCTGGAATTTGTAGTTTTGGCTGTGTCGGGGCACTCTGGGGGCTTTTACTAGTTGTCAGCTGCTGCTGCACTATAGGGCAGTGATCTGCAACCTGTGGCTCTGCAGCTGGTGCAGAACTGACAAAGTAGCTATTCTGAAAGGTGAAAGTTCAATAGATATATTGGCAGATCCTCCTCAGAGCCCTGTAGTAATGGAGCGCAGATAACACTGATCAATGCTGTTCTATGGCAGGCTGTAGTAATGGAGCGCTGATAACACTGATCAATGCTGTTCTATGGCAGGCTGTAGTAATGGAGCGCTGATAACACTGATCAATGCTGTTCTATGGCAGGCTATAGTAATGGAGCACTGATAACACTGATCAATGCTGTTGTATGGTAGACTGTAGTAATGGAGCGCCAATAACACTGATCAATGCTGTTCTATGGCAGGCTGTAGTAATGGAGCGCTGATAACACTGATCAATGCTGTTCTATGGCAGGCTATAGTAATGGAGCACTGATAACACTGATCAATGCTGTTGTATGGTAGACTGTAGTAATGGAGCGCCAATAACACTGATCAATGCTGTTCTATGGCAGGCTGTAGTAATGGAGCGCTGATAACACTGATCAATGCTGTTCTATGGCAGGCTATAGTAATGGAGCACTGATAACACTGATCAATGCTGTTCTATGGTAGACTGTAGTAATGGAGCACTGATAACACTGATCAATGCTGTTCTATGGTAGACTGTAGTAATGGAGCGCCAATAACACTGATCAATGACGTTCTATGGCAGGCTGTAGTAATGGAGCGCAGATAACACTGATCAATGCTGTTCTATGGCAGGCTGTAGTAATGGAGTGCAGATAACACTGATCAATGCTGTTCTATGGCAGGCTGTAGTAATGGAGCACTGATAACACTGATCAATGCTGTTCTATGGTAGACTGTAGTAATGGAGTGCCAATAACACTGATCAATGACGTTCTATGGCAGGCTGTAGTAATGGAGCACTGATGACACTGATCAATGCTGTTCTGTGGTAGGCTGTAGTAATGGAGCGCCAATAACACTGATCAGTGCTGTTCTATGGCAATCTGTAGTAATGGAGTGCCGATAACACTGATCAATGCTGTTTTATGGCAGGCTGTAGTAATGGAGCACCGGTAAGACTGATCAATGCTGTTCTATGGCAGTTTGTAGTAATGGAGCGCTGATAACACTGATCAATGCTTTTCTATGTCAGGTTGTAGTAATGGAGCGCTGATAACACTGATCAATGCTATTCTATGTCAGGCTGTAGTAATGGAGCACTGATAACACTGATCAATGCTGTTCTATGGCAGGCTGTAGTAATTGAGCGCTGATAACACTGATCAATGCTGTTCTATGGCTGGCTGTAGTAATTGAGCGCTGATAACACTGATCAATGCTGTTCTATAGCAACCTGTAGTACTGGAGCATTGATAAAACTGACCAATACTGTTCTATGGCAGGCTGTAGTAATGGAGCGTTGATAAAACTGACCAATACTGTTCTATGGCAGGCTGTAGTAATGGAGCACTGATAACACTGATCAATGCTTTTCTATGGCAGCCTGTAGTAATGGAGCGCTGATAACACTGATCAATGCTGTTCTATGGCAGGCTGTTTTAATGGAGTGCCGATAACACTGATCAATGCTGGTCTATGGCAGGCTGTAGTAAAGGAGCACTGATAACACTGATCAATGCTGTTCTATGGCAGGCTGTAGTAAAGGAGCACTTATAACACTGATCAATGCTGTTCTATGGCAGGCTGTAGTAAAGGAGCACTTATAACACTGATCAATGCTGTTCTATGGCAGGCTGTAGTAAAGGAGCGCCGATAACACTGATCAATGCTGTTCTATGGCAGGCTGTAGCAAAGGAGCACTTATAACACTGATCAATGCTGTTCTATGGCAGGCTGTAGTAAAGGAGCACTTATAACACTGATCAATGCTGTTCTATGGCAGGCTGTAGTAAAGGAGCGCCGATAACACTGATCAATGCTGTTCTATGGCAGGCTGTAGTAAAGGAGCACTTATAACACTGATCAGTGCTGTTCTATGGCAGGCTGTAGTAATGGAGCACAGATAACACTGATCAATGCTGTTCTATGGCAGGCTGTAGTAATGGAGCGCCGATAACACTGATCAATGCTGTTCTATGGCAGGCTGTAGTAAAGGAGCACTTATAACACTGATCAGTGCTGTTCTATGGCAGGCTGTAGTAATGGAGCACAGATAACACTGATCAGTGCTGTTCTATGACAGGCTGTAGTAATGGAGCACTGATAACACTGATCAATGCTTTTCTATGGCAGGCTGTAGTAATGGAGCTCCGATAACACTGATCATTGTTGTTCTATTGCAGGCTGTAGTAATGGAGCAAAGAAAACACTGATCAATGCTATTCTATGGAAGGGCCATATGGCACAGCATTGTTCAGTGTTTGCAATATAAAGATTTCATGTAATAGTCTCCAATAGGGAAATATTAAATAAAATGTCCAAACAAATTTTTCTTACAAGCCCCTCCTCTAATAAAAGTTTGATTGACCCCCTTTTTCCCAAATTTTTTTTTGCAAAATAATGTAAACAAAAATAAACATAAACATATTTGGTATAGTAGCGTGCGAAAATGTGCAAACTATTGAAATATAATGTTAATTAAACTGCACGGTCAATTATGTAAATGTAGCCGTTGGCTGTCCGGGCATGCTGGGAGTTTTGCAGCATTTTGATGGGTTTACCTTATGCATCCGTGTGGCTTTTCCTCAATATTATTATGTGGTTATTATATATTATTATGTGGTTATTATATATTATTATGTGGTTATTATATATTGTTGTGTGGTTATTATATATTATTATGTGGTTATTATATATTATTATGTGGTTATTATATATTATGTAGTTATTATATTATTATGTAGTTATATATTATTGTGTGGTTATTATATATTATTATGTGGTTATTATATATTATTATGTGGTTATTATATATTATTATGTGGTTATTATATATTATTATGTGGTTATTATATATTATGTAGTTATTATATTATTATGTAGTTATATATTATTGTGTGGTTATTATATATTATTATGTGGTTATTATATATTATGTAGTTATAGATTATTATGTGGTTATTATATATTATTTTGTGGTTATTATATATTATTATGTTGTTATCATATATTACTGTGTGGTTAGTATCCATGAGGTCAACAATGGGGAAATAGATTGGGGGAGGGGGGGGGGGGGAGTGTTGGGATTTATATGTAAACACCCAAATTTCTGCAAGCCAGAAAATCATTGATAAATAAGGGAATTGTACTCAGGAGCTTTGTGAACTCCAGGAAAGACACAAGAAGTGAGCCACATGGGACCCAGAAAACATTGTGTTATTGGAGGGCGTACACTAAGGGGAACAGAAGAGGGAGCAGGGAGAGGTGAGGGGGCACCGAGGGTTCTGTCAATGAAGAGAGAGGAAAGACAGGAGTGAGGGGGCTGAGGGTATGCATTTCATTTGTATTATTTTATTATTATTTTTATTATGCATATTATGATGATTTTGTATGTTAATATTATTATGCATTTTTTTATATGCCTATTATTATGTATTAATTGTTATGCATTTTATAATTATGCATTTATTATTAATATGCATATTATTATATTATAATTATTATGTATATATTTATTATTTTATTCATGTTAATTTTAATACGCATATTATTATTCTACATGATGTCATTAATACGCATATTATTATACATGATGTAATTATTATGCATATTATTATTATATTATTATTATGAATATATTTATTATTTTCTTCATGTTCATATTAATATGCATATTATTATTATACATGATGTAATTATTATTATGCATACTATTATGTATAGATTATTGTTATTTTATTTTTTATTAATATGACTATTGTTATTATCATTCTTATGCATTTATTATGTATAGATTATAATTGTTATGTATTTTATTATCAATATTAATATTATTATTATTACTTTGTATAGATTATTATTATATTATTATTATTATTATTATTATTATTATTGTATTATTATTATTAGTAGTAGTAGTAGCAGTAGTAGTAGTATGTTTTTATTATTATTATTCATAGAAAAAAATACAGGACACAGAGAGGAGTTAAAGGGGTACTCCGGTGGAAAACATAATTATTTTTTTTAAATCAACTGGTGCCATAAAGTTAAACAGATTTGTAAATGATATATACAAGGAGAAGGTGAAAAAGTCGGCAGACTCACCAAGGCTTCATTTTTCAGGGTTGCTTCTTTATTAAATACTCACATACAAAACTTTGTGCAAAGGGGGGAGAGAGGATCACCTGGGGGGGGGGGGGGGGGGGGGTATTCACTGTCTGGCGACAGAATCTGTTTCACTCTGTAATCGAGCTTCCTCTGGCCAGAGGAAGCTCGATTACAGAGTGAAACAGATTCTGTCGCCAGACAGTGAATACCCCCCCCCCAGGTGATCCTCTCTCCCCCCTTTGCACAAAGTTTTGTATGTGAGTATTTAATAAAGAAGCAACCCTGAAAAATGAAGCCTTGGTGAGTCTGCCGACTTTTTCACCTTCTCCTTGTATATTGTATTTGACTCGTCTCACAAGTCAGAGCACTACCTTAGCTTCGGGGATTACTCCTACTCATCCTAGATCCAGGTCCTTTTCGGTGGTCAGCAGCAGTGCCGGACATTGATATCTCTGTTTTTTGCCAGATTTGTAAATTACTTCTATTAAAAAATTTTTAATCCTTCCAGTACTTTTTAGCAGCTGTATGCTACAGAGGAAATTCTTTTCTTTTTGAATTTCTTTTTTGTCTTGTCCACAGTGCTCTCTGCTGACACCTCTGTCCGTGTCAGGAACTGTCCAGAGCAGCATAGGTTTGCTATGCGGATTTTCTCCTGCTCTGGACAGTTCCTGAAATAGACATCAGGTGTCAGCAGAGAGCACTGTGGACAAGACAAAGAAGAAATTCAAAAAGAAAATAATTTCCTCTGTAGCATACAACTGCTAAAAAGTACTGGAAGGATTAAGATTTTGTAATAGAAGTCATTTACAAATCTGTTTAACTTTCTGGCACCAGTTGATTTAAAAAAAAAAATGTTTTCCACCGGAGTACCCCTTTAAGTACACTTTTAGTATGAAAGGCGAGACGGTGGAAAAAAGGTGTCACATGGTACCTGCATATATTTTATTATTAAATGCCACACATAGGGGGCGCTCTACTGCTGGACTATTATCTGTGGTTAGTCTGAGCTGAAGTTGTGTAGAGACACATCTGCTCCTGATCGTCTCTTGTTTCCTACAGTAAAAGTCCAAGTTATTGGGAGAAGTGGAGACACACGGCGTCTTCTATTGAGTAGGGACACCTATTGGATGTTCATTCTAAACATGTGACAACCACAGGGAATGAATTCTAGACAACATTTAAAGGGGTATTCCACTTAAAGGTGTACTCTGGTGGAAAACAAATGTCCATCAGGTACCAGAAAGTTATACAGTTTTGTAAATGACTTCTATATAAAAATGTTAATCCTTCCAGAACTTATCAGCTGCTATATGCTCCACAGGAAGTTGTGTAGTTCTTTCCAGTCTGACCACAGTGCTCTCTGCTGACACCTCTGTCTGTCTCAGGAACAGTCCAGAGCAGGAGCAAATCCCCATAGTAAACATCTCCTGCTCTGGACAGTTCCTGACATGGACAGAGGTGTCAGCAGAGAGCACTGTGGTCAGACTGGAAAGAACTACACAACTTCCTCTGGAGCATAAAGCAGCTGATAAGTACTAGAAGGGTTAAACAAATTTTATACAGAAGTCATTTACAAATCTGTAGAACTTTCTGCCACCAGTTGATTTGAACACATTGTTTTCTTTCTTCCGGAGTACCCCTTTAATACACTGGGGGATCAAGATGATGCTGGCTACATCTGCAAGACTAGAAAAGAAAGATGGATCTGTATCTCACCTTTGAGACTTGTAGCGGAAAATGTAGCATAAGCATAAAAAAAAACACGGTGGCACTCACCCATATGTTGGTTTTTCATTCTTCTGTTCAGAAAGACATCATGGAAACTTTTCCGTTCAGGATATGTGCGTCTAGCTGCATAGTGTGTTCTGGGAGTGGTTACAGCCGTTTCATGCAATCAGCACTTTAATGGTCCGGTGAAGAGCTGATTGCATGAAACAGCTGTAACCACTCCCAGAACACACTATGCAGCTAGACGCACATATCCTGCACGGAAAAGTTTCCATGATGTCTTTCTGAATAAAAGAATGAAAACCAGCATATGGGTGAGTGCCGCTATGTTTTCTTTACACTTTTCTGGATGAATTGTCACCTTGCAAAATCTCACATGATAGAGTACCACCATATTATGTAATGTATATACCTTTGTTAAAGATGGGTGGAATGTGCGGCCTTCGTCTGTCACTACCGCTGTACTAATTTCCGAGCGTCTACATAAGAAAATTCACACCAGGCCAGGTTGATGAGTTCCCTCCTCGGTACCCCAGGGAGTAAATTTGTTTTTTACATTGTACAAAGAAGGAGGGTGAATTATGACATCAAAATGAGCATATTACATTCTGATTGGTTGTTTAAATATTGTGTCCGTATATATTAGCATATCTAGCCCTCTCGCTCTTTGCCCTTCTTATACAATCTGCCTCTTCCTGTTGTTTTGACTTGACGTCTCATCTTGGGTCTTCTAGCGTTGTTCCAAGGTTATTTAGTCACGAGTAGATTGCAAGCTCAGGAAAGTGGTGCATAGTTCAACAGATATATTTATCCTTCAGCATTAGAAATGACATATAAATATATCAGTATTAATATATATATATAGATCGGCAGTCAGAATCATTTTGATCAACTTGACACCTTCAGTGTAAAAGCTGCGCAAGGATAGTGAAGTGGATAGCAGTGCCGGCTGGATACTTTATGAAATATTGTATGTACTGTATATATATATATATATATATATATATATATATATACACACAGTGGTCCCTCAACATACGATGGTAATCCGTTCCAAATGGACCATCGTTTGTTGAAACCATCGTATGTTGAGGGATCCGTGCAATGTAAAGTATAGGACAGTGGTCTACAACCTGCGGACCTCCAGATGTTGCAAAACTACAACACCCAGCATGCCCGGACAGCCAACGGCTGTCCGGGCATGCTGGGAGTTGTAGTTTTGCAACATCTGGAGGTATGCAGGTTGAAGACCACTGGTATTGGAGGTTATACTCACCTGTCCTCGCTGCTTCGGACCGTCACCGCTGCCCTGGATGTCGCCGTCCATCGCTTTCGCCGCGTCCCCGCCGCTCCGGTAAGGCCTCTGCTTCCCCGGCATCCTCGCTCTCCATCGCCGCCATCACGTCGCTACGCACGCCGCTCCTATTGGATGACGGGACGGCGTGCGCAGCGACGTGATGACGACGATGGAGAGCGCCGATGATGCAGGGGATCCCGAAGAGGACGCGCCGGAGCCCGAGGACAGGTAAGTGATCGTCAGCGGAGCACACGGGGCACCGTAAACGGCTATCCGGTGGCAGCTGAAGCAGTCTGCGCTGTCGGATAGCCGTTTATGCGATGGCCCCGACATAAAAAGCATCGTATGTTGAAATGATCGTATGTCGGGGCCATCGTAGGTCGGGGGGGTCACTCTATATATATATATATATATATATATATATATATATATATATATATATATTATTTATACATTTTGTTTAAACAGCAAGTTATAGGAAGAATAGTAATGTGAAGTCTGGCCCATTGGGCGCACACAATAAACCCCCCACAGCCGTTCTTATAATACGGGAATCGCGGGTTCCTGTTCTTCAGGACAGAGTTAGAAGGAATATTTATGATCTGTTAGACCAGAGCTCATATTTCCCCCGCTGAGACGCTTCCCTATAATGTTATATCAAAGCCCCGAGATCGAGAGATTTACCGACATATAGAAGAAGAATTCCTCCGGTTACACAACGTTACGGAATGACCCCTCATCCTACCAAACCAGGATTTTCTTTATCTGGGCACCGAGGAACAACAGGGAAACAAGGAGCCATAAAGGGCGGATTACTTAGTCGCCTGCGGCATACCATTTATTAGATTAAGAGGATTTTACGCACATCACAGCCGCTAATTTTCTGGCAACGTGGGGCAATTTTGCATTCTCTTAAGCAGTGTTTCCCAACCAGTGTGCCTCCAGCTGTGGCAAAACTACAACTCTCAGCAGGCCCGGATGGCCAAAGGATGCTGATATGAGAGGGAAACCTTGATTTACCTTTCAGGGAAACTGTGAATCCTCTGGAGGAGGTAGACAGGGCTTTAGCTGTCTAGAAATGCTGGGAGTTGTAGCTTTGCTACAGCAGGAGGCATGCTGGTTGGGAAACACTGATCTTAAAGGAGTACTCCTCCCTTAGACATCTTAATCCCCTATCTTATCTCCGCTGCGGTAACCCAGACATCCGGTGCACAGAGCGAACTTTGCTCCATGCCGGATGACTGGTGATGCGGGGCAGAGGCTCGTGATGTCACAGCCACGCCACACTCATTACATCACTGCCACGCCCCCTCAATGCAAGTCTATAGGAGGGGGCGTGACCATGACATCACGAGCCTCCAGCGCTGCACCCGACGCTCTATACGAACCCTGGGAGCAGCAGGGAGATCACGGGGGTCCCCAGCAGCGGCACAACCACAATAAGGCATCTCATCTCCTTTAGGTAGGGAATAAGATGTCTAGGGGTGGAGTACCCCTTTAAGGGACATGGTTCAACGCATTTACTTGTCTGTATTTTTTTTTTTTTTTTTATGTTAGGGAATATGGTACCTATTAACCTGTTAACCCCCTGAAGACGATTTGTAATTTTTTTTGTCTGCCTTTTTTTTCTCCTCCCATTTTAATAGCCATAACTTCAATTTTCCACCTATGAGGGCTTGTTTTATTTAGAACCAATCGTTCTTTGTAAGGACATCTCTCATTTTATCACAAAATCGACTGTGAAACACCCCAAAAAATGTAATTGAAAAATGTAAATAAATAATATTCAGTGAATGTAATCTAATGATCACATATAATAGTCCCCTATGGGAACTTAAAAAGTGTAGAATAAAATATAAAAATAAAAATAAATTATTACATAAAAAAGCCCCTTAATAAAAATAAACCCTGTGAAGGAGAAATGTATTGTTAATGGGGAGCTCCTATCCTATACCAGTGGCCCTGGGTTCGAATCCAACTTAGGGCAAAAACTGCATAGAGTTTGTATGTTCTCCCCTTAATAACGTGGATTTCCTCCTTCTATTCTGGATTCCTCCCATTCTTCAAAAAACATATTTCTGGGTTAAAGGGGCTTACTCCCCTCATATATTCTGCTCCAGGCAGCGCTGGTCCCATTTTCACTGCCTGGTTTCAGGAGGGAGGGACATTCTATCTTGATTGACAGTTCAGGCCAGCAGCATTCTGGGGACATCACTGCTGCTGGCCTCATAGAAGTATCGCATTAGCTTTATAGGGGATAGTGACATAGGGTTCCCTTTCCCCTCCCGTGATCCAAGCCTCCCGGCCCACTCCTGCGGTGTGCGGACACATCACCAGCCTAGTCACCATTTCTATTTTTGGTTATCCGACTAACATAAATATTTATAAAAAAAAATGCGTTTTGAAGCCTTGATTTACCTTTCAGGGACAGTGTGGATCCTCTGGAGGAGGCAGACAAGTCTTTGGCTCTCCGGTCATGCTGATTGCATTATAGTTACCCTTTAAATCTGTTGCCTGGTAATGTTTTTCAAGTCTTCATTTGCATAGTTTAGGTGAACCTGTGTCGGTCATAGCCTCTGCATTCTGTTGCACCTCTTTAATTTTGATTAGTGCACCTATTGATTACCCAATGAGTGGCCTCTGCTTCATCCTACAGGGGTGCTCTACATACACAGACAAAGTCTCAAATAATCCAAAGGTTTCAGTATAGAAGAAAATGTTGCATGTATTGTATTGTATTGCAGGTATTGCATGAAACGGCTGTAGCTGTAAGGTATTGCGTGAAACGGCTGTAGCCAGAAGGTTATAGATAAGATAGATAGATAGATATATATCTCTTATATGTTCAAGATATGATTATTATTTAAAACCTCACATTCTGTTGTCTTTTAGGCCATATTAGCGCTTCATTATTATGTTGCATCGTTTGTTTTTCTGCAGACATGAAAGGAATAACCATGTTTCTTCTTGTTGCCTGGTGGATGGTTCTTGTTCAGTCTCACATTCTTATCGAGGAGAAGCCGGATAGAAACAATGGTGGGCACGTCGCCCGTCTGTCAGAGCTTCTCCCACCCATCTCCATCGTAGGTCAGTACATTGTTAACTCATTCAGTACAATAATAAACCATCATGACATTCATCACTGTGTTTTATTGATGCCCCACAGATCTGACCAAGGCGTCAAGAAGGGTGAGCAGACTCGATGCAGAGAAGAATAAATTGGCTAAGGTACCACTTTATGTAAATAACATTTTTTTGCTCCATATTCGTCTTTCTGAAGATTTTAATGAAACACTAAAGACAACACTTTGAAGGGAATAATCAAAATAATAGTGGTGTGCCACCACTTGAGGTGATCGGCCCCACCCTGTGGGCACTTGAGGTGATCGGCCCCACCCTGTGGGCACTTGAGGTGATCGGCCCCACCCTGTGGGCACTTGAGGTGATCGGCCCCACCCTGTGGGCACTTGATGTAATCAAACCACCCTGTGGGCACTTGAGGTTATCGACTCCACCCTGTGGGCACTTAATATGATCAGACCATTTTGTAGCCAGTTGATGTGATTGGACAGCTATGGGAACTTGAGTTAATTGGACCACTTTGTAACAAAATTAGGTGACTGACCCCACTCTGTAACCACTTGAGGTGATCAGACAACCCTGTGGTAACTTGAGGTGGTTGGGCCGCACTGTGGTAACTTGAGGTGGTTGGGCCGCACTGTGGTAACTTGAGGTGGTTGGGCCGCACTGTGGTAACTTGAGGTGGTTGAGCCGCACTGTGGTAACTTGAGGTGGTTAAACCACCTGTGTGCACTTGATGTCATTGGACCACCTGTGGTAACTTGTGGGGATTGGACCACCCTGTGGGCACTTGAGTTGATTGGACCACCTGTGGTAACTTGTGGGAATTGGACCACCCTGTGGGCACTTGAGTTGATGGGACCACCTGTGGGAACTTGAGGTGATTGGACCTCCCTGTTGGTACTTGAGATGATTGGACCACCCTGTGGGATTGTAAGATTCTGCTTTGTGTTTCTTCATATTGCAAATTAGCAGAAAGTGTCCACAGGGCTGACTTATCACAAGGTGGTCTGATTACTTAAAGTGTCCACAGGGTGGGGCCTATCCCTTCCAAAGTGCCACAGGGTGGGGCTGATCCCCTCCAAGTGTCCACAAGGTGAGGTCGATCACCTCAAGTGTCTACAGGGAAGGACTGATCCCCTTAAAGAGGTAGTCCAGTGCTGAAAAACTTATCCCCTATCCTAAGGATAGGGGATAAGTTTTAGATTGCGGGGGGTCCGACTGCTGGGGCCCCCCGCGATCTCCTGTACAGGGCCCCTGCTCGCTGGCCAGATAGCGGGTGTCTACCACCGCATGAAGCGGCGGCCGACACGCCCCCCCCCCAATACATCGCTATGGCAGAGCCGGAGATTGCGGAAGGCAGCGCTCCGCCTCTGCCATAGAGTTTTATTGAGGGCGTGTGTCAGCCTCCGCTTTGTGCGGTGCTCAACACGCCCCCTTCCAGCGGGCTGCCGGGCCCCGTCCAGCTCTGTCTGTATACTGCTGCTCCTATCTGTATGGGATCAGGATAAATATAGTAGTTATATTCCTCCCCTCCAGCTCTGTCTATATACTACACAAATGGAGAAACAGCCGCACATCCACCATTTGTATTTTGATCTATTTGCTTCTCAGCACAATTTTATAAACTAACAGGTTGTTATTATACATTTTGAACAAAAAGTACAAGCCCACTCGCCACGTCAAGGCCATCTAGTCAGAGTGGGTCCCTAACCTGACACTGGCGTAGTACCCAATGGCAACCACTGCCTCCGAGACCCCAAGCCCACAGGGGGGGGGGGGGGGGGCAACCCAGTGGCCAGGCAGCCCCACTGCTACCCAACCAAGCCCCTGGCTCTGGGCCGCACCACCCCACAGACAGAGTATCACAGAAACAATGGCCGCCACAGAGCACCGCACCAGTGTGACCACCTACCTACCATGTGCTCCCTGCCAGAGGGCTGGAGAATGTAAGGAGGAATCCCATATGTGTCTCCTGCTAATTAAAAACGCCCGGGCTGAATGAATGGAGCGCTGGCCATGGAAGGAGGAAGAGACTACAAATGTACAACACAAAGGGAGAAACAGCCGCACATCCACCATTTGTATTTTGATCTATTTGCTTCTCAGCCTAATTTAATAAACGAACAGGTTGTTATTATACATTTAGATCAATTATACATTGAATTAGCAGGAGACACATCTGGGATTCCTCCTTACATTCTCCAGCCCTCTGGCAGGGAGCACATGGTAGGTAGGTGTTCACATTGGTGTGGTGCTCTGTGGCGGCCATTGTTTCTGTGATCCTTTGCCTGTGGGGTGGTGCCCAGAGTCAGGGGCTTGGTCGGGCAGTAATGGGGCTACCTGGCCACTGGGTCGTCCCCCCTGTGAGATTGATGTCGCTGAGGCAGTGGCTGCCATCGGGCGCTACGCCAATGTTTGGTTAAGGACCCACTCTGACTAGGTGGCCTTGACGTGGCGAGTGGGCTTGTACTTTTTGATCAAAATGTAAAATAACAACCTGTTAGTTTTTTAATTTATGCTGAGAAGCAAGAAGATCAAACTACAAATTGTGGATGTGCGGCTGTGTTTCTGTTTCTCTGTTTTTGTTTTCTCTCTGTATACTGCTGCTGCTATCTCTATGGGATCAGGATATATAGTAGTTATACACCCCCCTCCAGCTCTATCTGTATACTGCTGTTATCTCTATGGGATCAGGATATATAGTAATTATACACCTCCCCTCCAGCTCTATCTGTATACTGCTGCTGTTATCTCTATGAGATCAGGATATATAGTAGTTATTCACCTCCCCTCCAGCTCTATCTGTATACTGCTGCTATCTCTATGGGATCAGGATATGTAGTAGTTATACACCCCCCTCCAGCTCTATCTGTATACTGCTGCTATCTCTATGGGATCAGGATATATAGAAGTTATACACCTCCCCTCCAGCTCTATCTGTATACTGCTGCTGCTATCTCTATGGGATCAGGATATATAGTAGTTATACACCTCTCCTCCAGCTCTATCTGTATACTGCTGCTATCTCTATGGGATCAGGATAAATAGTAGTTATACACCTCCCCCCAGCTCTATCTGTATACTGCTGTTATCTCTATGGGATCAGGATATATAGTAATTATACACCTCCCCTCCAGCTCTATCTGTATACTGCTGCTGTTATCTCTACGAGATCAGGATATATAGTAGTTATACACCTCCCCTCCAGCTCTATCTGTATACTGCTGCTGCTATCTCTATGGGATCAGGATATATAGTAGTTATACACCTCCCCTCCAGCTCTATCTGTATACTTCTGCTGCTTTCTCTATGAGATCAAGATATATAGTAGTTATACACCTCTCCTCCAGCTCTATCTGTATACTGCTGCTATCTCTATGGGATCAGGATATATAGTAGTTATACACCTCCCCCCAGCTCTATCTGTATACTGCTGCTATCTCTATGGGATCAGGATATATAGTAGTTATACACCTCCCCCAGCTCTATCTGTATACTGCTGCTATCTCTATGGGATCAGGATATATAGTAGTTAAACACCTCCCCCAGCTCTCTCTGTATACTGCTGCTGCTATATCTATGGGATCAGGATATATAGTAGTTATACACCTCCCCCAGCTCTATCTGTATACTGCTGCTATATCTATGGGATCAGGATATATAGTAGTTATTCACCTCCCCTCCAACTCTATCTGTATACTGCTTCTGCTATCTCTATGGGATCAGGATATATAGTAGGTGTACATGTCCCCTCCAGCTCTATCTGTATACTACTGCTATCTCATGGTATATAATTGGTTAAACCCCTTCCCTGAGGCTGTATTTAAAAGTTAAATTTTTGCTGCATTTTTCCAGCTTCCCCTGAATCTCCCAAAATGGTGGCAAAAGTTGCAGTGCGTCATTTCTACAAAAATTCTGGAAAATCGTGGTAAAAACATGAAAGATGCAGCAGCAATTCAACGTGCGAGCGCAGCCTGGGGGCATCAAATCTTCATAAGACACGTTTATACATGTTCATAAATATAATATAATTAAAAAAAAAAATTATTCTTTATATTACAGAGAAAACTCCTACCCAAAAAGAAGACGCATCCCCCTCCGCCGGCGAACTGCGTGCCCCTTCAGTCTAGCTGTAAGCCTCCTGTGCCGCCATGCTGTGAACCTTGTGCCATATGTCACTGCCACCTCTTCCAGACTGTCTGCTACTACAAAATGGTCAACCCAAACTGCTGAGATACAATGTATCTACAAGGACAAAGCATAAAAAAACGTATCTACAAGGACAAAGCATAAAAAAAACGTATCTACAAGGACAAAGCATAAAAAAAACGTATCTACAAGGACAAAGCATGAAAAAAATAAAGACGCTTGTATTTGCTCGTCCAGGGTTTCCTGTGTGATAACCAATATTTTATTCTGAAAACTGTAAGTCCACTAATGTATCTCTCTTAGGGGTGTATTCACATTATCATACATATATTTATTTACGACATTTAAATCTTAAGGATTTATAATGACTTCAAGCAGTGTTTCCCAACCAGTGTGCCTCCAGCTGTTGCAAAACTACTACTCCCAGCATGCCCGGGCAGCCAAAGGCTGCTGAGATGAAGGGAAGTCTTGATTTACCTTTCAGGGACAATGTGGATCCTCTGGAGGATGCAGAAAGGCCTTTGGATTTCCAGGCATGCTGGGAGTTGTTCTGCAATTGCTGTAGGCCCCCTGGTTGGGAAACACCGACCTACAGGAAAACCTGTATGGGGAGAAAAAAAGAGAGACCAGAGAGGGCGCCTCGTGTGATACCGTTGGGTGGTTGAGGGAAAAGGAAGGGAAGTAGGTGCGGGGCTTGCAGGCCCCTTAGGTAGTAACTGCTCACCTTAGAGCAAGTATTAAACTTGCATATCAACCCAATGCACGGGTTACAAAATAGCCGGAGCCACTGCTGAGCCTGAGGTTACAGGTGAGGTAAAAACCGTCTCCTGGAGAGAGTAGGTGATCATAAAAGAGCAAAAAAGACCTCGCAAATGGCGCTGCTGGTTCCGTGGAGATGTAGGAATAAACCAAAATCCAAGTTGGAATATTGTAAAAGCTTGTGGATTTTATTGCAAATGAATAAAACCAATAAAAGCAATAGCAATAAAAGAGTGATACAAGTTAAGATTACGCGTTTCGGGGGAGCCACCCCCTTCTTCAGATCAGTATCTGAAGAAGGGGGTGGCTCCCCCGAAACGCGTAATCTTAACTTGTATCACTCTTTTATTGCTATTGCTTTTATTGGTTTTATTCATTTGCAATAAAATCCACAAGCTTTTACAATATTCCAACTTGGATTTTGGTTTATTCCTACATCTCCACGGAACCAGCAGCGCCATTTGCGAGGTCTTTTTTGCTCTTTTATGATCACCGACCTACAGGAAAAGCTTTGACAATGTTCTTCAGTAAAGCTGGCCTGATGCTATCTTTGCTGGCCTGATGCTATCTTTGCTGGCCTGATGCTATCTTTGCTGGCCTGATGCTATCTTTGCTGGCCTGATGCTATCTTTGCTGGCCTGATGCTATCTTTGCTGGCCTGATGCTATCTTTGCTGGCCTGATGCTATCTTTGCTGGCCTGATGCTATCTTTAGTGTCAGTTTGCCCCATTCTGCCTGCCTGGCCGGCTGCCACTTGTGACACAGTGTCCACACCCATGGGGCGTTCCACTTTGACACCCACCACCTGTACAAGTTGCTTTTTTTTAGTTAAAGGGGTATTCCGGTGGACAAAAATGAACTGGTGCCAGAAAGTTGAACAGATTTGTAAATTACTTCTATTAAAAAATCTCAATCCTTTCAGTACTTATTAGCAGCTGTATGCTACAGAGGAAATTCTTTACTTTTTGAATTTCTTTTTTGTCTTGACCACAGTGCTCTCTGCTGACACCTCTGTCCGTGTCAGGAACTGTCCAGAGCAGCATAAATTTGTAATGGGGATTTTCTCCTGCTCTGGATAGTTCCTGATAAGGGCATCAGGTGTCAGCAGAGAGCACGGTGGACAAGACAAAAAAGAAATTCAAAAAAGAAAAGAATTTCCTCTGTAGCATACAGCTGCTAATAAGTATTGAAAGGATTAAGATTTTTTTTTAATAGAAGTAATTGGCAAATCTGTTCAACTTTCTGGCACCAGTTCATTTAAAAAAAAGAGTTTTCCACCAGAGTACCCCTTTAAAGAAGACCTATGGCCAACCCCAAAAATGAGCTATAAGTAACCCCTTTATGACTGTTTTTTTTTTTTTGCTCCTCACATTCTAAGACCATAACGCCATCGGCCGGAGGATAGGGGATAAGATGCCTGATCGCGGTAGTCCCGCCGCTGGGGACCCCCGTGATCTTGCGCGCGGCACCCCGTTTGTAATCAGTCCCCGGAGCGTGTTCGCTCCGGGTCTGATTACCGGCGACCAAAGGGCCGACGGCGTGTGACGTCACGCCTCCGCCCCCGTGTGACGTCACGCTCCGCCCCTCAATGCAAGCCATAGGCTTGCATTGAGGGGCGGAGCGTGACGTCACACGGGGGCGGAGGCGTGATGTCCTACGCCGTCGGCCCTGTGGTCGTCGGTAATCAGACCCGGAGCGAACACGCAGCGGGACCCCCGCGATCAGGCAACTTATCCCCTATCCTTTGGATAGGGGATAAGATTTCTAAGCACCAGAGTTCCCCTTTAAATCAATTAACTCCTCCTCTTGCTGTGGGCACTATTATTTTTGGCTAAAAGATGTAAACCCAGCAAAAAAAAAAAAAAAAAAAAGGATAAAAACTTTGCTATACAATGATAGAAATGAAATATACATTACACATGGCGAATGGTCACATTATATAGAACTAATAAAGCACTTAAACTCTAACTGCACTTTCAAAAGATTTTTAAAAACTTCCCGGGGTTTATTAGATTAACCCTTGATGTGATTATTTATGTGCTCTCTCTATTATTGAGTCCCTAGAAGCCCTCTCTGGTCCACAGCTATTTCTCATTGGACCTAAAGATGGCTTATTTGTTAGCAGTACTCACAGAGGACTTTCTTTCCCTTGCTTGTCTGGCCAATCACAGGACAGCACTTACTCCTCTCTGCTATGCCATGACATAGTGTTGGAAAAAAAATGCAGTGGACTGAACAGGCTGGCACTGATCTGCAGTACATCATTAAAGGGGTACTCCGGTGCTTAGACATCTTATCCCCTATCCAAAGGATAGGGGATAAGATGCCTGATCGCGGGAGTCCTGCTGCTGGGGACCCCCGTGATCTTGCACGCGGCACCCCGTTTGTAATCAGTCCACGGAGCATGTTCACTCCGGGACTGATTACCGGCGACTACAGGGCTGGCGGCGTGTGACGCCCCCTCCCGTAGGCTTGCATTGAGGGGCGGAGCGTGACATCACACTGGGTCGGGGGCGTGATGTCACACGCTGCCAGCCCTGTAGTCGCCAGTAATCAGTCCCGGAGCGAACACGCTTGCCGTGTACAAGATCACGGGGGTCCCCAGCGGCGGGACACCCGCGATCAGGCATCTTATCCCCTTTGGATAGGGGATAAGATGTCTAAGCACCGGAGTACCCCTTTAAAGATTATATTTGTTAGGGGGGGGAGGGGGTTATTGATGTACAGACTTTGCAAGGTGCTATGTAAGCAGAAAGGATCACAGTAACAGAACAGCGAGGCAGTGATTGAATCACAAAAGTAACACTGGCCTAAGCAGTGAACTGCTGTTGCTGCTTCTGCCGCTGATGATAATGACAAACTTCACAAGGAAAAGCATTCCAGTAATGTATGAATGGTACGAGATAAGAGGAATGCCTTGATTTACCTTTTAGGCATGGTGTGGACCTTCTGTAGGAGGAGGACTGGATAAGAACGCATGTACCTAGTCCATGCTTTCTCCTGCACCTAGCACTAGCTAAGCCCCTTCCAGTGTCCCTTTTTCTAATCCCCCCCTTCTGTGTTCCATCTTGGTCTCTTTGCTACCAGAGACAGAATTCCCCTAACAACAGGCAGTGGCCAACAGTATGCAGGGGAGGGAGACACCTAGTGGCCAAGACTCCAGAGCTTTTCTCCTGGATAAGGAGTAATTTTTTTGTGTAAATGAATGTATTTCTAAATATGTTTGAGGTTAGGAGCATACGGCCTACAGAGCTGTTATAGAGTTCCATGTACCTCAGTATATGGTAAGCTCTAGCGTGCAGTAGCTGCACACCTATGTCTATGCCAGTGTTTCCCAACCAGGGTGCCTCCAGATGTTTGCAAAACTACAACTGCCAGCATGCTTGGGCCACAGTTCAGAGAAAACTGCATGAGATGAGAGAGAAGCCTTGATTTACCTTTCAGGGACAGTGTGGATCCTCTGGAGGAGGCATACAGGATTTTGGCTGTCCGAGCATACTGGGAGTGGTAATTTTGCAACAGCTGTAGGATGTTTGCTATAGTTGCTTCATGTATAGACTGCAGCTTGTGAATACAATGACATATGATTAATACTCGTTGGGATTTACTTATTTACTTCCATAGGCAGCATATTTATTGTGGCGTTTTCATGTGTTACAAAATAACATTTGTTCAGTACTTGTTTTTATACTATGTTTTATGTTATCTAAATAATCAATATTTTTATATAATATAAGATCTTTAATAAATATTTTCATAAATAAGATGGACGTTTGTGTTTTTTATTTGCTTTTATGTTTTTTTTATTTCTGCACAAATACATGGGAAAAATGTCTTCAGTGGGAGGATATATTGAAGTTCCGAACTATGAAACCCCCCCCCCCCCCCATTTAAAATCAGAAACAGGCCCCCTTTACTGTAGAGTCTCATCTAATCGGACTGTATCTTAAAGGGGTACTCCTCTGCTAGACATCTTATCCACTATCCTAAAGGATAAGATGTCTGATTGCGGGGGTCCCGCTGCTGGGGGTTCCCACAATCTCCCGTGGCACCCGGAATTTTAAATAAACGCCGGGTTCTTGTGGCAGTGGTTGTCACGTCACGGCCACGCCCCCTCCATTCATGTCTATGGGAGGGGGTGTGTTGGCCAACACACCCCCTCCCATAGACATGAATGGAGGGGGCGTGATGTGACATCACGAGGGGGCGAGGCCGTGACGCCATCATCACGTCCTCCAGCTACTGAGCATTCTGAACAAAATGTTAAGAACACTGGAGCGTCGGAGTACCCCTTTAATCTGCAGCAGCCTTTGTACAACAACCTCACTAGCAACATAACTAAAAAGTGCGAGAAGACTTTCAGTAGGTATATTTATAGGGAACACTTAAAACACAATGTAAGGCCGGGTTCACATCACGGATTTGGAATACAGTTCCTGTATCAGGTTTTTGGATAAAAAACGGATTCCTCAAAACCGGACTAAACTGTGTCAAAACGTGTGAACAAATTTTAACCCATAGACAGTCAAAAAACGTATACAGTTTGAAAAATGATGTCCGGTTGCATAATTTTTTAAGGAAAAAAAGGATACGTTTTTTAACTTTTCACTCCATTATGAATAAAGTTTCACTTGTTTGATTGAAATCCCAAGAAAAAAACTGTGCAAAGTAAAAAACCGTATGGTGCAAACCTGATGGAACCGTACGCACATACAGTTCTCTAAGGTTTCCATTGACTCCCATGTTCAAAAAAATGATAACGGTTTCCATATGGTTTTTCCACCGGACCAAAAACCGTGGTAGGCTGCGATTTTGAATACGGGAAAAAAATGGACACAACCGGAGGCATCGTTTGGGATACGGTTTTCAATGGAGAGTCAATGAATATGGTTTTCAATACGGTTCCGTACGGTTTTCACATTGAAAGTGTATACGGGAACTGTATTGCAAAAACGTGGTGTGAATGCCGCCTAACTCCAAGTCACTGACACTTGTGTGAAATCCCACTGTCCACTCAGGAAGAACACTGATTGACAATCAATTTCACATGGAACAGACAACACGTGGAAATTATAGGCAATTAGCAAGACACCCCCAATAAAGGAGTGGTTCTGCAGGTAGTGACCACAGACCACTTCTCCGTTCCTATGCTTCCTGGCTGATGTTTTGGTCACTTTTGAATGCTGGCGGTGCTTTCACTCTAGTGGTAGCATGAGACGGAGTCTACAACCCACACAAGTGGCTCAGGTAGTGCAGCTCATCCAGGATGGCACATCAATGCGAGCTGTGCCAAGAAGGTTTGCTGCGTCTGTCAGCGTAGTGTCCAGAGCATGGAGGCGCTACCAGGAGACAGGCCAGTACATCAGGAGACGTGGAGGAGGCCGTAGGAGGGCAACAACCCAGCAGCAGGACCGCTACCTCCGCCTTTGTGCAAGGAGGAGCAGGAGGAGCACTGCCAGAGCCCTGCAAAATGACCTCCAGCAGACCACAAATGTGCATGTGTCCACTCAAACGGTCAGAAACAGACTCCATGAGGGTGGTATGAGGGTCCAACATACACAGGTGGGGGTTGTGCTTACAGCCCAACACCGTGCAGGACGTTTGGCATTTGCCAGAGAACACCAAAATGCTCTTCACAGATGAAAGCAGGTCCACACTGAGCACATGTGACAGACGTGACAGAGTCGGGAGACGCTGTGGGGAATATTCTGCTGCCTACAACATCCTCCAGCATGACCGGTTTGGGGGTGGGTCAGTAATGGTGTGGAGTGGCATTTCTTTGGGGGCCGCACAGAGGTAGCCTGACTGCCATTAGGTACCGAGATGAGATCCTCAGAACCCTTGTGAGACCACATGCTGGTGCGGTTGGCCCTGGGTTCCTCCTAATACAAGACAATGCTAGACCTCATGTGGCTGGAGTGTGCCAGCAGTTCCTACAAGAGGAAGGCATTGATGCTATGGACCGGCCCGCCCGTTCCCCTGAATCCGATTGAGCACATCTGGGACGTCTCGCTCCATCCACCACAGACTGTCCAGGAGTTGGCGGATGCTTTAGTCCAGGTCTGGGAGGACATCCCTCAGGAGACCATCCTCCACCTCATCAGGATCATGCCCAGGCGTTGTAGGGAGGTCATACGGGCACGTGGAGGCCACACACACTACTGAGCCTCATTGGGACTTGCATTAAGGACATTACATAAAGTTGGATCGGCCTGTAGTGGGGTTTTCCACTGTGATTTTGAGTGTGACTCCATATCCAGACCTCCAGGGGTTCATACATTTCATTTCCATTGATAATTTTTGTGTGATTTTGTTGTCACATTCAACTATGTAAAGAGGAAAGGATTTCATACGATTAGTTCATTCATATCTAGGATGTGTTATCTGAGTTATTGTTTTGAGCAGTGTATCTGTTAATAAAGCTTTCTTTAAGGGACATTGACCAACTTTCCATTCATCAAGCTTGTAACTTTGTAGCACTGAGCTTGAATTTGGAAGTTACACAAGTGTCCAGATTTTTTATGCCAACACTTAACGCCATTGAATACAATGGGAGAGAATAAACATCTGCAGTATTTTGGTATGACGCCCGTATGCAAGGCTCCGACCATTTTCAGTTTGCAGGCACAGGAATGTGCGACATTTAAAGGGGTACTCCGCCCCTAGACATCTTATCCTCTATCTAAGGGACAGAGGATAACATGTCTGATCACAGGGGTCCTGCCGCTGGGGACCCCCGCAATCTCCCTGCTGCACCCGACTTTCGTTTAGAGCGTCGGGTGCAGCATCGGAGGCTCGTGATGTCACGGTCACTTCCAAGCCCCCTCAATGCAAGTCTATGGGAGGGGGCATGATGTACGTCATGCCCCCCCCCCCATAGACTTGGATTGAGGGGGCGTGGCTGTGATGTCCCGAGCCTCTGCCCCCCATCGCCAGTCATTCGGCACGGAGCAAAGTTGGCTTCATGCACCGGATGTCTGGGGTGCCACAGACGAGATTGTGGGGGTCCCCAGCAGTAGGACCCCTGTGATCAGACATCTTATCCTCTATCCTTTGGATAGGGGAGTAGATGTCTAGGGACGGAGTACCCCTTTAAGAATTTGCACTGCTCATACCATGGGGGAGGGAACAAGGGAGTAAGGGGAAGAAAGGGGACTAAAATGGGGCTCAGCATAAAGGGGCGTGCAGGGGGTGTGCCCTTAATAAATATCTGTCACTGTCCTTTTAGTGTATGGGTACCCAGTAGGGAAGAAAGAGGGGAATACCTTGCTGGTGGCAAATCATAAATCAGTGGCACGAGAGCTGCTCCTCACTATACCAACCTATGCAAGTACAGCCTGGCAGACGCAGAACTCACATAAGCATCATTCTCCATCGATTCCTAAAGGGGTACTCCGGTCCTACACATCTCATCAACTATCCAAAGGATAGGTGATAAGATGTCTGATCGCGGGTGATTTGACAGATGGGCCCCCGTGTTCTCTTGCCCGGCAGCCGGCTGTGCTAGGCTTCGGAGTGGCCATGGTCATCACATTACCTCCATTCATGTCTATGGGAGAGATGGAAAGTATCTTAGGGCCGTGGCTGCCAGTGATCCGGCACAGAGATGATTACCGGGGTGCTGGGCAGGAGATTGTGGGGGTCCCATTGGCCGGCCCCCCCTGCCGGCGATCAGTTACTTATCCCCTTACCTGTGGATAGGAGATAGGATATCTAGGGGCAGAGTCCTCCTTTAAGGATCCCTATTGATGTTTTACAATTGAAAACTTTCATAAAATATAACAGATACAATAAGGGCCGTTCTGTACATTTTCCCAACAATGTATAAATAATACCGCTCTAAAGTGAACTGTAAACAGGAATTGTTCTGCTAAGTCAATGAAAAGTACATAAGGAAAAGATTGGGGCTGTAATAGAAATAGATGACAGGTAATTGCCATATTGGGTTCTAAACAACAGAAGAATGCGCTAATGGTGAACAACAAAGGTAAACGCAAAATGACAACCAAATGTGTTCTAAATCCAAGTCACATAATACTTTACTTCTCACAGGAGCCGAGCGTTTCCTGAAATGTTTTTGTGGCTCTGGTAACAACTGTTTGTAATCATCTAAATAGAAGTGAATAAAGAGCAACATCCATTGTATATGTGTTAGTGTTCCATTGGTTAGAGACGAGAATAATGATACTAATTCATAGAACAATGCAAATCACACACATATATATATATACACACACAGTGTTCCCTCAAGATACAATATTAACCCCTTAAGGACCGGGGTTTTTTCCGTTTTTGCATTTTCGTTTTTTGCTCCTTGCCTTTAAAAAATCATAACTCTTTCAATTTTGCACCTAAAAATCCATATTATGGCTTATTTTTTGCGCCACCAATTCTACTTTGTAATGACATCAGTCATTTTGCCCAAAAATCTACGGTGAAACGGAAAAAAAAATAATTGTGAGCCGAAATTGAAAAAAAATACGCTGTTTTGTAAATTTTGGGTGCTTCCGTTTCTACTTAGTTCATTTTTCGGTAAAAATGACACCTGATATTTATTCTGTAGGTCCATACGGTTAAAATGATACCCTACTTATATAGGTTTGATTTTGTCGGACTTCTGGAAAAAAATCATAACTTCATGCAGGAAAATTAATACGTTTGAAATTGTCATTTCTGACCCCTATAACTTTTTTTATTTTTCCGTGTATGGGGCGGTATGAGGGCTCATTTTTTGCGCCGTGATCTGAAGTTTTTAACGGTACCATTTTTGCATTGATAGGACTTATTGATCGCTTTTTATTCATTTTTTCATGATATAAAAAGTGACCAAAAATGCACTATTTTGGACTTTGGAATTTTTTTGCGCGCACGCCATTGACCGTGTGGTTTAATTAAGGATATATTTTTATAGTTTGGACATTTCTGCACGCAGCGATACCACATATGTTTATTTTTATTTTTATTTACACTGTGTTTATTCACTTTATTTTTGCAATGTTATAGCTCCCATAGGGACCTATAACACTGCACACACTGATCTCTTATACTGATCATTGTTATCCCATAGGGACCTATAACACTGCACACACTGATCTCTTATACTGATCATTGTTACCCCATAGGAGACTATAACACTGCACACACTGATCTCTTATACTGATCATTGTTACCCCATAGGAGACTATAACACTGCACACACTGATCTCTTATACTGATCATTGTTATCCCATAGGAGACTATAACACTGCACACACTGATCTCTTATACTGATCATTGTTATCCCATAGGGACCTATAACACTGCACACACTGATCTCTTATACTGATCATTGTTATCCCATAGGGACCTATAACACTGCACACACTGATCTCTTATACTGATCATTGTTATTCCATAGGGACCTATAACACTGCACACACTGATCTCTTATACTGATCATTGTTATCCCATAGGAGACTATAACACTGCACACACTGATCTCTTATACTGATCATTGTTATCCCATAGGAGACTATAACACTGCACACACTGATCTCTTATACTGATCATTGTTATCCCATAGGGACCTATAATGCTGCACACACTGATCTCTTATATTGATCATTGTTATCCCATAGGAGACTATAACACTGCACACACTGATCTCTTATACTGATCATTGTTATCCCATAGGGACCTATAACACTGCACACACTGATCTCTTATACTGATCATTGTTATCCCATAGGAGACTATAACACTGCACACACTGATCTCTTATACTGATCATTGCTATCCCATAGGGACCTATAACACTGCACACACTGATCTCTTATACTGATCATTGTTATCCCATAGGGACCTATAACACTGCACACACTGATCTTTATCATTGATCACTGGTTTCTCATAAGAAACCAGTGATCGATGATTCTGCCGCTTGACTGCTCATGCCTGGATCTCAGGCACCAAGCAGTCATTCGGCGATCGGACAGCGAGGAGGCAGGTAGGGGCCCTCCCGCTGTCCTGTAAGCTGTTCGGGATGCCGCGATTTCGCCGCGGCTATCCCGAACAGCCCACTGAGCTAGCCGGCATGCTTTCAGTTTCACTTTAGACGCAGCGTTCAACTTTGAACGCCGCGTCTAAAAGGTTAATAGCGCGCGGCACAGCGATCAATGCCGCGCGCTATTAGCCATGGGTCCCGGCTGTTGTTAGAGGCCGGGCCCGACCCGCTATGACGTGGCCCCGTGTTATAGATCGGGAGTGGACACATGACGTTCCAGTACGTCATGTGTCCTTAAGGGGTTAATCAGTTCCAGGGCGACCATTGTTGAAACCATTGTATGTTGAGCCCAGAACTCTACGGAAACCTGATAATTGGTTCTGAAGCCCCCAAAATGTCATCCAAAAATAGGAAAAAGTGAGGATTGAAGGAAAATAAGTAGATAACTAATATAGATAAAGCAAATCCTTATATATAAAAGTAAGAAAGATCTTCTGGGAGCTGTAAATCACTGTCTATGTAGAGGACAGGAGCTTCTTCAGGGTCCTGTACAGTACACAGTGTCCTAAAAAAGTAACATGGAGCCGCCCTCACCTGGTGTCCAAAGGAGCAGATAACCCTGGGACAGGTAAAGAGTAGTACAGAACATATAATACCTCCCTGTACTGTAGGGGGCGCTACCAGACACCAGTCAGTGCATACACTTCAGTAATACAGGTAAAGAGTAGTACAGAACATGTAATACCTCCCTGTACTGTAGGGGGAGCTACCAGACACCAGTCAGTGCATACACTTCAGTAATACAGGTAAAGAGTACAGAACATGTAATACCTCCCTGTACTGTAGGGGGTGCTACCAGACACCAGTCAGTGCATTCACTTCAGTAATACAGGTAAAGAGTGCAGAACATGTAATACCTCCCTGTACTGTAGGGGGCGCTACCAGACACCAGTCAGTGTCTGCACTTCAGTAGTACAGGTAAAGAGTACAGAACATGTAATACCTCCCTGTACTGTAGGGGGCGCTACCAGACACCAGTCAGTGCATACACTTCAGTAATACAGGTAAAGAGGACAGAACATGTAATACCTCCCTGTACTGTAGGGGGCGCTACCAGAAACCATTCAGTGCATACACTTCAGTAATACAGGTAAAGAGTACAGAACATGTAATATCTCCCTGTACTGTAGGGGGCCCTACCAGACACCAGTCAGTGCATACACTTCAGTAATACAGGCAAAGAATACAGAACATGTAATATCTCCCTGTACTGTAGGGGGCGCTACCAGACACCAGCCAGTGCATACACTTCAGTAATACAGGTAAAGAGTACAAAACATGTAATACCTCCCTGTACTGTAGGGGGCGCTACCAGACACCTGTCAGAGCATACACTTCAGTAATACAGATAAAGAGTACAAAACATGTAATACCTCCCTGTACTGTAGGGGGCGCTACCAGACACCAGTCAGTGCATACACTTCAGTAATACAGGTAAAGAATACAGAACATGTAATACCTCCCTGTACTGCAGGGGCGCTACCAGACACCTGTCAGAGCATACACTTCAGTAATACAGGTAAAGAGTACAAAACATGTAATACCTCCCTGGACTGTATGGGGCGCTACCAGACACCTGTCAGAGCATACACTTCAGTAATACAGGTAAAAAGTAGTACAGAACATGTAATACCTCCCTGTACTGTAGGAGGCGCTACCAGACACCAGTCAGTGCATACACTTCAGTAATACAGGTAAAGAATACAGAACATGTAATACCTCCCTGTACTGTAGGGGGCGCTACCAGACACCAGTCAGTGCATACACTTCAGTAATACAGGTAAAGAATACAGAACATGTAATACCTCCCTGTACTGTAGGGGGCGCTACCAGACACCAGCCAGTGCATACACTTCAGTAATACAGGTAAAGAGTACAAAACATGTAATACCTCCCTGTACTGTAGGGGGTGCTACCAGACACCAGTCAGTGCATACACTTCAGTAATACAGGTAAAGAGTACAGAACATGTAATACCTCCCTGTACTGTAGGGGGCGCTACCAGACACCAGTCAGTGCAAACACTTCAGTAATACAGGTAAAGAGTACAGAACATGTAATACCTCCCTGTACTGTAGGGGGCGCTACCAGACACCAGTCAGTGCATACACTTCAGTAATACAGGTAAAGAATACAGAACATGTAATACCTCCCTGTACTGTAGGGGGCACTACCAGACATCAGTCAGTGCATACACTTCAGTAATACAGGTAAAGAGTACAAAACATGTAATACCTCCCTGTACTGTATGGGGCGCTACCAGACACCTGTCAGAGCATACACTTCAGTAATACAGGTAAAAAGTAGTACAGAACATGTAATACCTCCCTGTACTGTAGGGGGCGCTACCAGACACCTGTCAGAGCATACAGAGGAAACAGCTGCTTGTAAAGGGTTAATCTACTAGACTAGGACACAGCTGCTTGTAAGGGTTTAAGCTTCTAGACTAGGAAGTAATTGCCAAATTATAATGATAAGCCAAAATTATATACATAAAAAACTTAAATGTTCATGATGTTTGTTTAAAATGTAGTCTGTACTTCCAGATACAAACAAAGAAATCTATCGAAACAATAGACCAGCTAAAATCATATCGAAGGAGATTTATCCTAAATAGTGCAGAGGGACAGTGGAGTAGTTGCCCATAGCAACCAATAAAATGTCATTCTTCATTGTTCAGGGGCCTTTTTCAAAAATAAAAAATGAAAGCGAGAATCTGGTTACTATGGGCAGCTGCTCCTCTGCACAAGTTTTGATAAGTCTCCCCCAGAATGTTATATCTCTGTTCAGAAGTCAGGAAGTCCCAAGTAGACGATCAAACAATCCTTTTCTGTGAGAAATACTTCATGTTCTTGAAAAATTTCAGGGGGGACAACATTTACGGCCATGACTGTAGGTAGTAGTAGCAGCCCCTTCAGATAATAGTAGTAGAAGTTACAATCCCTTTTAGGTAAAAGTAGTAGTGTCAGCCCTCTTTAGGTGGTAGCAGCAGCAGTGGCATCGCCTTTTGATAGAAGTAGAAGTATTAGCAGCCACTTCAGGTAGTAGTAGTTTCACCCCCCCCCCTTTTAGATAGTAGTAGTGGTGGTGGTGCCCCCTCTTTAGATAGTAGTAGTGGTGGTGGCGCCCCCCTCTTTAGATAGTAGTAGTGGTGGTGGCGCCCCCTCTTTAGATAGTAGTAGTGGTGGTGGCGCCCCCCTCTTTAGATAGTAGTAGTGGTGGTGGCGCCCCCTCTTTAGATAGTAGTAGTGGTGGTGGCGCCCCCCTCTTTAGATAGTAGTAGTGGTGGTGGCGCCCCCCTCTTTAGATAGTAGTAGTGGTGGTGGCGCCCCCCTCTTTAGATAGTAGTAGTGGTGGTGGCGCCCCCCTCTTTAGATAGTAGTAGTGGTGGTGGCGCCCCCCTCTTTAGATAGTAGTAGTGGTGGTGGCGCCCCCCTCTTTAGATAGTAGTAGTGGTGGTGGTGCCCCCCTCTTTAGATAGTAGTAGTGGTGGTGGCGCCCCCCTCTTTAGATAGTAGTAGTGGTGGTGGCGCCCCCCTCTTTAGATAGTAGTAGTGGTGGTGGCGCCCCCCTCTTTAGATAGTAGTAGTGGTGGTGGCGCCCCCCTCTTTAGATAGTAGTAGTGGTGGTGGCGCCCCCCTCTTTAGATAGTAGTAGTGGTGGTGGCGCCCCCCTCTTTAGATAGTAGTAGTGGTGGTGGCGCCCCCCTCTTTAGATAGTAGTGGTGGTGGTGGCGCCCCCCTCTTTAGATAGTAGTAGTGGTGGTGGCGCCCCCCTCTTTAGATAGTAGTAGTGGTGGTGGCGCCCCCCTCTTTAGATAGTAGTAGTGGTGGTGGCGCCCCCCTCTTTAGATAGTAGTGGTATAGTAGCAGTAGTGTCAGTCCCCTTTAGGTAGTATTAACTCCTTAAGGAGTTTTGTTTTTTCTTCCTTACCTTCAAAAATCATGATTCTTTCAATTTTGCAGATAAAAATCCATATGATGCTTATTTTTTGCGCCATCAATTCTACTTTGTAATGACATCAGTCATTTTACCCAAAAATCTACAGCAAAACGGAAAAAAAAAATCATTGTGAGACAAAATTGAAGAAAAAACGCCATTTTGTAAATTTTGGGGGCTTCTGTTTCTACGCAGTACATATTTCGTTAAAAATGACGCCTTCTCTTTATTCTGTAGGTCCATACGGTTAAAATGATCCCCTAATTATATAGGTTTGATTTTGTCGCACTTCTGAAAAAAATCATAACTACATGCAGGAAAATGTATACGTTTAAAAATGTCATCTTCTGACCCCTATAACTTTTTTATTTTTCCGCGTATGGGGTAGTATGAGGGCTCATTTTTTGCGCCGTGATCTGACGTTTTTAGTTGTACCATTTTTGTATTGTTCGGACTTATTGATCAGACTTTTTATTTGTATTGATCGGACTTTTTATTCATTTTTTTCATGATATAAAAAGTTACCAAAAATACGCTATTTTGGACTTTGGAATTTTTTTGCGCGTACGCCATTGACCGTGTGGTTTAATTAATGATATATTTTTTATAATTCGGACATTTCCACACACATATATATAAATATATATACCACATATGTTTATTTTTATTTACACTGTTTTTTTTATGGGAAAAGGGGGGGGGGGGATTCAAACTTTTATTAGGGAAGGAGTTAAATGATCTTTATTCACTTTTTTTAATCACTTTTGTTTTGCAATGTTATAGCTCCCATAGGAGACTATAACACTGCACACACTGATCATTGTTATCCCATAGGGGACTATAACACTGCACACACTGATCATTGTTATCCCATAGGAGACTATAACACTGCACACACTAATCATTGTTATTCCATAGGAGACTATAACACTGCACACACTGATCATTGTTACCCCATAGGAGACTATAACACTGCACACACTGATCATTGTTATCCCATAGGGGACTATAACACTGCACACACTGATCATTGTTATCCCATAGGAGACTATAACACTGCACACACTGATCATTGTTATTCCATAGGAGACTATAACACTGCACACACTGATCATTGTTACCCCATAGGGGACTATAACACTGCACACACTGATCATTGTTATCCCATAGGAGACTATAACACTGCACACACTGATCATTGTTATCTCATAGGAAACTATAACACTGCACACACTGATCATTGTTATCCCATAGGAGACTATAACACTGCACACACTGATCATTGTTATCCCATAGGAGACTATGAAACTGCACACACTGATCATTGTTACCCCATAGGAGACTATAACACTGCACACACTGATCATTGTTATCCCATAGGAGACTATAACACTGCACACACTGATCATTGTTATCCCATAGGGGACTATAACACTGCACACACTGATCTCTTACACTGATCATTGTTACCCCATAGGAGACTATAACACTGCACACACTGATCATTGTTATCCCATATGAGGCTATAACACTGCACACACTGATCATTGTTATCCCATAGGAGGCAATAACACTGCACACACTGATCATTTTTATCCCATAGGAGACTATAACACTGCACACACTGATCTCTTACACTGTTCATTGTTATCCCATAGGAGACTATTACACTGCACACACTGATCATTGTTATCCCATAGGAGACTATAACACTGCACACACTGATCATTGTTATCCCATAGGAGACTATAACACTGCACACAATCATCATTGTTATCCCATAAGAGACTATTACACTGCACACACTGATCATTGTTATCCCATAGGAGACTATAACACTGCACACACTGATCATTGTTATCCCATAAGAGACTATAACACTGCACACACTGGTCATTGTTATCCCATAGGGGACTATAACACTGCACACACTGATCATTGTTATCCCATAGGAGACTATAGCACTGCACACACTGATCATTGTTATCCCATAAGAGACTATAACACTGCACACACTGATCTCTTACACTGATCATTGTTATCCCATAGGAGACTATAACACTGCACATACTGATCATTGTTATCCCATAAGAGACTATAACACTGCACACACTGATCATTGTTATCCCATAGGAGACTATAACACTGCACACTCTGATCATTGTTATCCCATAGGAGACTATAACACTGCACACACTGATCATTGTTATCCCATAGGAGACTATAACACTGCACACACTGATCATTGTTATCCCATAGGAGACTATAACACTGCACACACTGATCTCTTATACTGATCATTATTATCCCATAGGAGGCTATAACACTGCACACACTGATCTTTTACACGGATCATTGTTATCCCATAGGAGACTATAACACTGCACACACTGATCATTATTATCCCATAGGAGAATATAACACTGCACACACTGATCTCTTACACTTATCATTGTTATCCCATAGGAGGCTATAACACTGCACGCACTGATCTTTTACATTGATCAATGGTTTCTCATAGGAAACCATTGATCAATGATTCTGCTGCTTGATTTCTCATGCCTGGATCTCAGGCACTGAGCAGTCATTCGGCGATCAGACACCAGGAGTTAGGTAAGGGGACCCTCCTCGTGTCCTACAGGTGTTCGGGACGCAGCGATTTCACCGCAGCGGTCCCAAACAGCCCCCTGAGCTAACCGGCAGCACTTTAGTTTCACTTTAGACGCGCGATAAACTTTGAACACCGCGTCTAAAGGGTTAATAGAGTGCGGCACCGCGATCAGTGCCACACGATATTAGCCACGGGTCCCGGCCGTTGTTAGAGGCAGGGCCCGACCCGCTATGTTGCTGTGGCCCTGCGTTATAGAACAGGAGCGGTTCCAAAACAATTTTGGATATAGTCCTAAAATTAAAAAAATTAAAAAAAAAAAAAATTATACCAAGGTTCCAGGGGTTGTACCAGGATAAAAGATTAATAAAAATAATAATTATTTTTACAGGTTTACATCACTTTTTTCTTTCTTTTATACCAGACTGTATGTAAAATGCTTTTCAACAGTCACATTGTACAGGCTGAGAGAGTCCACAAGGTTTTCATTACGAAGCGCGTATGATAAGGTGAGGACGTCGTCCATCAGTTGTCGTTATATTACACCTCGATTTTAGCAAACAATATTGAGGTTTATGTAGCAGCATAGCCAAGTATTACGTGATGTAAAAAATATCACATTGGATTGGAGTCGGCGCTTCGAACCAGATGTGTCTTAGACGCATCGATACATTTAGGCAGCACAACTAGAAAGAAATGTTTATGTCTAATATGTCCCCTAGAAGACCCCTCCCCCCCCCCCACACGACTGTGTCCATCGTGACAATGGTTGTGGCGACGCCAAAGTTGTATACGAGCTGAGGTTGAATGATGAACGGTCACTTGGCTTGGAGCGTCAGCAAGAGGAAGTGCATCATCACACATGAAATCGAATCCCCGCCACCCATACCATCCCCCACCATGTCTTGTCATTATGCACCTCTTATAAAGAATAAAGACGAATTTTGCTATCCCTTGGAAAGTGCCATTTTATTTGGCATACTGGTGCTAGTCAAGTTTGGGCTCCACCATCGGACACAGTGTGAATTAGGTCACCGGTAGAAGTTGTAGATGGTCACTGGTAGAAGTTGTAGACGGTCACCAGTAGAAGTTGTAGATGGTCACTGGTAAAAATTGTAGATGGTTTCTGGTAGAGGTTGTAGATGGTCACTGGTAGAAGGTGTAGATGGTCACTGGTAGAAGGTGTAGATGGTCACTGGTAGAAGGTGTAGATGGTCACTGGTAGAAGTTGTAGATGGTCACTGGTAGAAGGTGTAGATGGTCACTGATGGATGTTGTAGATGGTCACTTGTAGAAGGTGTAGATGGTCACTGGTAGAAGTTGTAGATGGTCAATGGTAGAAGTTGTAGATGGTCACTGGTAGAAGGTGTAGATGGTCACTGGTAGAAGTTGTAGATGGTCACTGGTAAAAGTTGTAGATGGTCACTGGTAAAAGTTGTAGATGGTCACTGGTAAAAGTTATAGATGGTCACTGGCAGAAGTTGTAGATGGTCTCTGGTGGAAGTTGTAGATGGTCACTGGTAGAAATTGTAGATGGTCAATGGTAGAAGTTGTAGATGTTACACTAGTAGAAGTTGTAGATGGTCACTGGTAGAAGTTGTAGATGGTCACTGGTAGAAGTTATAGATGGTCTCTGGTTGAAGGTGAAGATGGTCTCTGGTAGAAGGTGTAGATGGTCACTGGTAGAAGTTATAGATGGTCTCTGGTTGAAGGTGAAGATGGTCTCTGGTAGAAGGTGTAGATGGTCACTGGTAGAAGTTATAGATGGTCTCTGGTTGAAGGTGAAGATGGTCTCTGGTAGAAGGTGTAGATGGTCACTGGCAGTTGTATATGGTCACTGGTAAAAGTTGTAGACGGTCACTGGGAAAAGTTGTAGATGGTCACTGGTAGAAGTTGTAGATGGTACACTAGTAGAAGTTGTAGATGGTCACTGGTAGAAGTTGCAGATGGTCTATGGTAGAGGTTGTGGATGGTCTCTGGTAGAAGGTGTATATGGTCCCTGGTAGAAGGTGTAGATGGTCACTGGTAGAAGGTATATATGGTCACTGGTAGAGGTCGTAGATGGTTAATGGTAGAAGTTGTAGATGGTCTCTGGTAGAAGTTGTAGATGGTTACTGGTAGAAGCTGTAGATGGTCACTGGTAGAAGTTTTAAATGGTCACTGGTAGAAGTTGTAGATGGCCACAGGTAGAAGGTGTAGATGGTCACTGGTTGAAGGTGTAGATGATCACAGGTAGAAGGTGTAGATGGTCACTGGTAGAAGGTGTAGATGGTCACTGGTAGAAGGTGTAGATGGTCACTGGTAGAAGTTTTAAATGGTCACTGGTAGAAGGTGTAGATGGCCAGTGGTAGTTGGTCAGCTGATCGGCTGGTCAGCTGATCGGACCAGACGCGCTTCCAGGAAGCGGTAGTGAGGTGGTGACGACGACACGACTCATGTGCAGAGAGAGGCTTCAGGGAAATCCAGGGGATCATACTCCTGAGATCATTAGGTGTTTCTGCACGTTGATAGGTTTATGTTGTGTATATATACTACATCCTGCTACTAGGACACCACCCCTTGAGAAAGGCTTGGATCCCGAAACGCAGCATTGGGGTGGTGTCCCCCCAGGTTCCACTGGAGCATTTCTGATTAAGTATGCTTTCACTTTGTTTGGTTTCTGTATTTTGTAGTCCATTCTTGGACACTTTAAAGGGTACCTCTCATCAAAAAAACTTTTGATATATTACAGATTAATGTATGCAGAATAACTTTCCAATAGCATGTTAATGAAAAATATGCTTCTTTCTATTTAATTTTCCACTTTGAAGAAATGACCACTAGGGGTCTCTCTACCAGTCCTGGCAGCAAGCATTTCAGACTCATGCTGGAGTCCTAAACACTACGAGCTGCCAGTCTGCTTTGTTCACAAAGGAGAACACTCAGAGCTGCCAGCCTGCTTTGTTCACAGTCTGTTTGGCTGTGAACAAAGCAGGCTGGCAGCTCTGAGTGTTTAGGACTCCAGCATGAGTCAGAAATGCTTGCTGACAGGACTGATCGGGGAAAATACAATAGAAAGAAGCATATTTTTCATTAACATGCTATTGGAAAGTTATTCAACATTCATTAATCTAAAATATATCAAAAGTTTATTTGATGAGAGGTACCCTTTAACTTTTTAGTGTACTTGCACTGCTTATTCCTGCTTATGTACTTTCCAATTAGCTCCTTGTGTAATCTGAGGGGTCACCCTTGCTGTTTTTTGCCCTCCATCTGTGTGGGAGTCCTCAGCTTTTATGTATTTTTTCTGAATAAAGTATATTTTGTATTTTTCTCTATAAATGGCTCCACTTGTTTCTGTGTTATATCATTTGTCTATGGGAGCTTACTAGCATTTCTTATTTATAGGTGTTACTGGTTGTGAGGATTTTCTATCCCACTATACTATATATATATTATTAGTGCACACCTATTTTTGTTTAGCGTCTGTGAATATTCTGGTCAATGGTAGTTGTAGATGGTCCCTGGTAGAAGGTGTAGACGGTCACTGGGAGAAGTTGTAAATGGTCCCTGGTAGAAGGTGTAGACGGTCATTGGGAGAAGTTGTAAATGGTCACTGGTAGAAGTTTTAGATGGTTACTGGTAGAATGTGTCGATGGCCACTGGTAGAAATTTTAGATGGTCACTGGTAGAAGGTGTAGCTGGTCACTGGTAGAAGTTGTAGATGGTCACTGGTAGAAGGTGTAGATGGTCACTGGTAGAAGTTGTAGATGGTCACTGGTAGAAGGTGTAGACGGTCACTGGGAGAAGTTGTAGATGGTCACTGGTAGAAGTTGTAGATGGTCACTGGTAGAAGTTGTAGATGGTCACTGGTAGATGTTGTAGATGGTCACTGGTAGAAGGTGTAGATGGTCACTGGTAGAGGTTGTAGATGGTCACTGGTAGAAGTTGTAGATGGTCACTGGTAGAAGGTGTAGATGATCACTGGTAGATGTTGTAGATGGTCACTGGTAGAAGGTGTAGATGGTCACTGGTAGAGGTTGTAGATGGTCACTGGTAGATGTTGTAGATGTTCACTGGTAGAAGGTGTAGATGGTCACTGGTAGATGTTGTAGATGGTCACTGGTAGAGGTTGTAGATGGTCAGTGGTAGAAGTTGTAGATGGTCACTGGTAGAAGTCGTAGATGGTCACTGGTGGAAGTTGTAGATGTATCAAATTCTCAATATAATCAGACCACAGGTGTGCACATAATGGGTGGCTTCCCTATGTCTATCTCAGGGCTCCGTCTCCTGAGTGCAGTAAACCATATATATGTAGAAACAGACATAGACTGGGAATTGCACTTAAAAAGTTCTTTATCTCCAAATGTATCCATGTACAAAATAGCAAAGAGATATACAGAACATAATCACCCGGTGCTCAATAGACTGCTCAGAGGTTATTCCACTCGGTGTCTTCAGAACCTTCCATCCCAGACTTGCTGCTTGCTGGACGGTGTGTTCCGGGTAGAAGTTGTAGATGTTACACTAGTAGAAGTTGTAGATGGTCACTGGTAGAAGTTGTAGATGGTCACTGGTAGAAGTTATAGATGGTCTCTGGTTGAAGGTGAAGATAGTCTCTGGTAGAAGGTGTAGATGGTCACTGGTAGAAGTTTTAGATGGTCGCTGGTAGAAGTTATAGATGGTCTCTGGTTGAAGGTGAAGATGGTCTCTGGTAGAAGGTGTAGATGGTCACTGGCAGTTGTATATGGTCACTGGTAAAAGTTGTAGACGGTCACTGGGAAAAGTTGTAGATGGTCACTGGTAGAAGTTGTAGATGGTACACTAGTAGAAGTTGTAGATGGTCACTGGTAGAAGTTGCAGATGGTCTATGGTAGAGGTTGTGGATGGTCTCTGGTAGAAGGTGTATATGGTCCCTGGTAGAAGGTGTAGATGGTCACTGGTAGAAGGTATATATGGTCACTGGTAGAGGTCGTAGATGGTTAATGGTAGAAGTTGTAGATGGTCTCTGGTAGAAGTTGTAGATGGTTACTGGTAGAAGCTGTAGATGGTCACTGGTAGAAGTTTTAAATGGTCACTGGTAGAAGTTGTAGATGGCCACAGGTAGAAGGTGTAGATGGTCACTGGTTGAAGGTGTAGATGGTCACAGGTAGAAGGTGTAGATGGTCACTGGTAGAAGGTGTAGATGGTCACTGGTAGAAGGTGTAGATGGTCACTGGTAGAAGTTTTAAATGGTCACTGGTAGAAGGTGTAGATGGCCAGTGGTAGTTGGTCAGCTGATCGGCTGGTCAGCTGATCGGACCAGACGCGCTTCCAGGAAGCGGTAGTGAGGTGGTGACGACGACACGACTCATGTGCAGAGAGAGGCTTCAGGGAAATCCAGGGGATCATACTCCTGAGATCATTAGGTGTTTCTGCACGTTGATAGGTTAATGTTGTGTATATATACTACATCCTGCTACTAGGACACCACCCCTTGAGAAAGGCTTGGATCCCGAAACGCAGCATTGGGGTGGTGTCCCCCCAGGTTCCACTGGAGCATTTCTGATTAAGTATGCTTTCACTTTGTTTGGTTTCTGTATTTTGTAGTCCATTCTTGGACACTTTAAAGGGTACCTCTCATCAAAAAAACTTTTGATATATTACAGATTAATGTATGCAGAATAACTTTCCAATAGCATGTTAATGAAAAATATGCTTCTTTCTATTTAATTTTCCACTTTGAAGAAATGACCACTAGGGGTCTCTCTACCAGTCCTGGCAGCAAGCATTTCAGACTCATGCCGGAGTCCTAAACACTACGAGCTGCCAGTCTGCTTTGTTCACAAAGGAGAACACTCAGAGCTGCCAGCCTGCTTTGTTCACAGCCTGTTTGGCTGTGAACAAAGCAGGCTGGCAGCTCTGAGTGTTTAGGACTCCAGCATGAGTCAGAAATGCTTGCTGACAGGACTGATCGGGAAAAATACAATAGAAAGAAGTATATTTTTCATTAACATGCTATTGGAAGGTTATTCAACATTCATTAATCTAAAATATATCAAAAGTTTATTTGATGAGAGGTACCCTTTAACTTTTTAGTGTACTTGCACTGTTTATTCCTGCTTATGTACTTTCCAATTAGCTCCTTGTGTAATCTGAGGGGTCACCCTTGCTGTTTTTTGCCCTCCATCTGTGTGGGAGTCCTCAGCTTTTATGTATTTTTTCTGAATAAAGTATATTTTGTATTTTTCTCTATAAATGGCTCCACTTGTTTCTGTGTTATATCATTTGTCTATGGGAGCTTACTAGCATTTCTTATTTATAGGTGTTACTGGTTGTGAGGATTTTCTATCCCACTATACTATATATATATTATTAGTGCACACCTATTTTTGTTTAGCGTCTGTGAATATTCTGGTCAATGGTAGTTGTAGATGGTCCCTGGTAGAAGGTGTAGACGGTCACTGGGAGAAGTTGTAAATGGTCCCTGGTAGAAGGTGTAGACGGTCACTGGGAGAAGTTGTAAATGGTCACTGGTAGAAGTTTTAGATGGTTACTGGTAGAATGTGTCGATGGCCACTGGTAGAAATTTTAGATGGTCACTGGTAGAAGGTGTAGCTGGTCACTGGTAGAAGTTGTAGATGGTCACTGGTAGAAGTTGTAGATGGTCACTGGTAGAAGGTGTAGACGGTCACTGGGAGAAGTTGTAGATGGTCACTGGTAGAAGTTGTAGATGGTCACTGGTAGAAGTTGTAGATGGTCACTGGTAGAGGTTGTAGATGGTCACTGGTAGAAGTTGTAGATGGTCACTGGTAGAAGTTGTAGATGGTCACTGGTAGAAGGTGTAGATGATCACTGGTAGATGTTGTAGATGGTCACTGGTAGAAGGTGTAGATGGTCACTGGTAGAGGTTGTAGATGGTCACTGGTAGAAGTTGTAGATGGTCACTGGTAGATGTTGTAGATGTTCACTGGTAGAAGGTGTAGATGGTCACTGGTAGATGTTGTAGATGGTCACTGGTAGAGGTTGTAGATGGTCAGTGGTAGAAGTTGTAGATGGTCACTGGTAGAAGTCGTAGATGGTCACTGGTGGAAGTTGTAGATGTATCAAATTCTCAATATAATCAGACCGCAGGTGTGCATATAATGGGTGGCTTCCCTATGTCTATCTCAGGGCTCCGTCTCCTGAGTGCAGTAAACCATATATATGTAGAAACAGACATAGACTGGGAATTGCACTTAAAAAGTTCTTTATCTCCAAATGTATCCATGTACAAAATAGCAAAGAGATATACAGAACATAATCACTCGGTGCTCAATAGACTGTTCAGAGGTTATTCCACTCGGTGTCTTCAGAACCTTCCATCCCAGACTTGCTGCTTGCTGGACGGTGTGTTCCGGGCCATGTGGACGCTAATTCTGAGGGGGTGGGGAAACGCTCGCTGGCATGCGAGCTGCTGGACGTTTCAGGAGTCTCCTCCCTTTCTCAAGAGGTTGTAGATGGTCACTGGTAGAAGTTGTAGATGGTCACTGGTAGAAGTTGTAGATTGTCACTGGTAGAGGTTTTAGATGGTCACTGGTAGAAGGTGTAGATGGTCACTGGTAGAGGTTGTAGATGGTCACTGGTAGAAGTTGTAGATGGTCACTGGTAGAAGGTGTAGATGATCACTGGTAGATGTTGTAGATGGTCACTGGTAGAAGGTGTAGATTGTCACTGGTAGAAGGTGTAGATAGTCACTGGTAGAAGGTGTAGATGATCACTGGTAGATGTTGTAGATGGTCACTGGTAGAAGGTGTAGATTGTCACTGGTAGAAGGTGTAGATGGTCACTGGTAGAAGGTGTAGATGATCACTGGTAGATGTTGTAGATGGTCACTGGTAGAAGGTGTAGATTGTCACTGGTAGAGGTTGTAGATGGTCACTGGTAGAAGTTGTAGATGGTCACTGGTAGAAGGTGTAGATGGTCACTGGTAGATGTTGTAGATGGTCACTGGTAGAAGTTGTAGATGGTCACTGGTAGATGTTGTAGATGTTCACTGGTAGAAGGTGTAGATGGTCACTGGTAGATGTTGTAGATGGTCACTGGTAGAGGTTGTAGATGGTCACTGGTAGAAGTTGTAGATGGTCACTGGTAGAAGTCGTAGATGGTCACTGGTGGAAGTTGTAGATGTATCAAATTCTCAATATAATCAGACCACAGGTGTGCACATAATGGGTGGCTTCACTATGTCTATCTCAGGGCTCCGTCTCCTGAGTGCAGTAAACCATATATATGTAGAAACAGACATAGACTGGGAATTGCACTTAAAAAGTTCTTTATCTCCAAATGTATCCATGTACAAAATAGCAAAGAGATATACAGAACATAATCACCCGGTGCTCAATAGACTGTTCAGAGGTTATTCCACTCGGTGTCTTCAGAACCTTCCATCCCAGACTTGCTGCTTGCTGGACGGTGTGTTCCGGGCCATGTGGACGCTAATTCTGAGGGGGTGGGGAAACGCTCGCTGGCATGCGAGCTGCTGGACGTTTCAGGAGTCTCCTCCCTTTCTCAAGAGGTTGTAGATGGTCACTGGTAGAAGTTGTAGATGGTCACTGGTAGAAGTTGAAGACATTTTTTGGCACAAAATGAAAAAAAAAGTGGCACGAAACCTCACAAAGGCATGATTAATATTATCGAAACATAAATTACACCGATTTTTTAATATGTCCGCCTTGTATGAATCTAGTTTCACTTTAGCAGGGTGCCAGGTTGACCATAAAAGTGTTAAATCTTCAGGACACACTTTATAAACCAAGGGCATTAGGCTGAGCAGCTAAACATTTGCGGCACCAGGATCTATAAAACACGTTCCGTGTCTGGCATTTACCTTCGGGTCTCACTAATGAACGTCCGTCTCACCTCGTAAGCCGACTCCTTCCCTTAAATTTAATGCGATTTTCACTTGAGCTCCGTGTTATGTCATAAACGCCATCTTTAATCCTTTCCTACACTAAAGAGTTTTCCGTATTTATAGCCATCTCTTTGTTATTGATAAATTACTATAAAAACAAAACAATAAGAAAACACATTGTTAATAGTCACATAAAGGACAAAACAAAAAGGAACATAATACCACAGGGAACAGGAAGGCAAAAATAACTGGGATGTTGGTTCATAATGGGTCAAACTGCAATTGTAACACAAAAAGTATGAAGCTGCCAGGACTCAGCACTAGAGTTGGGCAATGGCGATCGAGCCGATGCCCAACATTTAACCCTTATATCCCATCAAAGTGCATCCTGAGATCAAAAGTGAAAAATTGCTGGTGCTGGTTGGCTTTGAGTGGTTGCTCAGGACCATAGGGAGGTAATGGTGAGGTCCTGGTCAGCTGAATGATGGTCAGAGGGTCCCTACCTGCCTCTGTGCCGCCTGATTGGTAATCCGGTTATACAGACAGCCTCAGCAGGGCGTTTAAGTGGCGCGCCAATAACACTGATCAATGCTATGCCTATGGCCAGGGCTGCCATCAGAAATTTTTGGGCCCTTTACACAGCACAAGGCCTGGGCCACCTGGACAACCCTCGCCATACCGTCAATTGCATCACGTTGCGCATTCATCACCCCCTGTGCCATTTACTCTCCCTCTTATCACCCCTGTACGATTTCATCCCCCGTGCCATTTCATTCCCCCTCTATTACCCTCTGCGCAATATAATCCCCCCCTTTATTACCCTCTGTGTTACATTGCCTTCCCTTGCTCTTCCCCTGTGCCATTTCATCTCCCCTCATTACCATCCCCTGTGCCACATCATCCACCCTGTGTCATTTCATTCACCATTTACCCCTCCTGTGCCACATCATCCACCCTGTGTCATTTCATTCACCATTTACCCCTCCTGTGCCACATCATTCACCCCCTCTGATCCCCTGTGTCACTTTATTCTCCCTCAATACCCCCTGTCACTTTATTACTCCAGCCACTTTATCCCCCCCACCCCCTCTGACCCCCACCCCCCCCCTGCAACTTTATCACTTTATTTTTACCACAAAAAAAAACATGTACAAGTTCGAAACACCACAAACTATGGGCCATACGTCCCAATAGTTAGTACGACACATGGAACATCTGATGGCTCAGAATTCACTTCAGACAAACATTATTAACAATGAGCAAATCTGAGCAACATCCAATAGTCATTATTGGTACAAACGAGACCAGAAATTCATGTGCAAGGAAATGGCACCAAAAAACACAATGAACTCCTTGTTAGATCGAGGTGGAGGAGGGGGGAGGGGGTCTGTGCGTTGTTTATGATTAGAAAAACAGAGGGAGAATATAATGAATAGAATGTACAAAAATTAGGAGAAAAGAGTATAATAGTACGGGACACATGACAAACATTAAGATCTAAAGAAACAATGGCGGCCGAGAGAATTGTGCATAGAGAAAAACATATTGTCAAAAAATAGTACAAAAAAAAAAAAGTTGTACTTAGGGGGGATTGGTATAATGAATATAAGATGTTACAGTAAGAGTATACGGTGTCATAGAAGGATACGGGAAACCATTATATTTGTAATAAAAGCTCTATAGCGATGGGGGTACGACAGCTCACCATACACCTGATGAGGGGCACAAAAAGGTTGAGCCGGACCACCCTGAATATTATCAGGAGACTCCTCTGAGGAGCCGCAGGAGCCGCAGTCATTCCCCTTCTAAAGTCACTATCTGAGTGTTCCACCTCTTGTCTCATGTTCTTTGGGAATTCTCTTTCACTGGTTCATTATAATGTAACATTTACTCACCGGGGATTTATTTCAGATGAAAGACTATTTATTAGTTTACACTATTAATACTTCTTATACTATTTAAACTATTTATACTTTTTACATTATATTTACATTATTTATACTATTTACACCTCTTACATTAGTTATACTATTAACACTATTTTTATTAATTACAGTATTTATACTATTTACACTTTTCATAGTTATTATACTGTTTCTTCTTTTTACAATATTTATTCTTTTTATACCATTAGCACAATTCATACTACATTTTACTATTTATACTAATTATACTAATTTCACTATTTACACTAATTACACTAGTTACACTATTTATACTTATTACACTATGCTATTTACACTATTTATACTTTTTACATTATATTTACATAATTTACACTATTTATACTAATTACACTATGTATACTATTTACACCAATTACATTAGTTATACTATTAACACAAGTTTTATTAATTACATTATTTATACTATTTAGACTTTTTATAATTATTATACTATTTCTTCTTTTTACATTATTTATGCTTTATATACTATTCATACTAATTACACTATTCACACCATTTATACTAATTATACAAATTTCATAATTTGTACTATTTACACTATTTATACTATTAACTCTATTTATACTATTAACACTATTTATACTATTTACACGCTTTATACTTTTTATACTTTTACCACTATTTATACTATTTAAACAATTTATATCATTTACACTATTAATACAATTTATATTATTTACACTATTTATACTATTTACACTAGTTATAACTATCTCATATCTATCTATCTATCTCATATCTATTTATCTATCTCATATCTATCTATCTATCTGACATCTATCTATCTCATATATATATATATATATATATATATATATATATATTTTTTTTTTATATCTATCCTCACACAAAATGTATTATTAATTGCTTCCTTTATTTTTTATGTTTTTTAGCCTTATTTTCAGAAGTTTGTGAAGTTTTTTTTATATAGTTCTCTTCTTTCCCAGCCATTAACGGCTCAAAATTAGGTTAGGAAAACAGTGTGTGAACATAACCTAGGGAATTGGTAGGCACAGTAAATTAACAATACAAATGTATCACACCTAATAAATGTAACATACAAACACAAATAACCTAATAAATGTAACATACAAACACAAATAACCTAATAAATGTAACATACAAACACAAATAACCTAATAAATGTAACATAGAAATAGCCAAATAAATGTAACATACAAACACTAGTAAACTAATAAATGTAACATACAAATAGCCAAATAAAAGTAACATACAAACACAAGTAATCTAATACATATAACATATAAACACAAGTAACCTAATAAATGTAACATACAACCACAAGAAACCTAATAAATGTAACATACAAATAACCAAATAAATGTAACATACAAACACAAGTAACCTAATAAATGTAACATACAAATAACCAAATAAATGTAACATACAAACACTAGTAAACTAAATAATGTAACATACAAATATCCAAATAAAAGTAACATACAAACACAAGTAATCTAATACATATAACATATAAACACAAATAACCTAATAAATGTAACATACAACCACAAGAAACCTAATAAATGTAACATACAAATAACCAAATAAAAGTAACATAGAAACACAAGTAATCTAATACATATAACATATAAACACAAGTAACCGAATAAATCTAACATACAAATGCAAGAAACCTAATAAATGTAACATACAAATGCAAGAAACCTAATAAATGTAACATAGAAATACAAGAAACCTAATAAATGTAACATACAAACACAAATAACCTAATAAATGTTACATACAAACACAAATAACCTAATAAATGTAACATACAAACACAAATAACCTAATAAATGTAACATACAAACACAAATAACCTAATAAATGTAACATAAAAACACAAATAACCTAATAAATGTAACATAAAAACACAAATAACCTAATAAATGTAACATAAAAACACAAGTAACCTAAAAATAAAATAGGGCACCAGAGCACGGCACCTTTTTTTTAAATTTTTCAAATAAATGTATTTATTTATTTTACTCACTTGTTTACACCTTACTTGTTACAATTGTTGTAATCTAAAAATAATCCATATGTTCCTGATTTTACGCCCATGACCCCTGAACCGCTTCACATCTGCCGCGGCTGGCCCATTAGGTTCACAAACACTCGCAGTGAAGAACTTTCATCCCACATTCCTGATTAATCATTATACGTCCCGATCCTGCAGCAGGAAACCATAGATGTAACCTCACTGCGGACAGAAGTATTGGCCATAAGGGAATAGAATAGACAGTGAGTTAGGAAAGTAGATAGCATATGGCATATGACTTTCCCTATAGCAGTGTTTGACACCAGCTCCTCCAGAGGATCCACACTGTCCCTGAAAGGTAAATCAAAGCTTCCCTCTCATCTCAGCAGCTTTTGGCTCTCCGGGCATGCTGGGTGTTGTAGTTTTGCAACAGCTGGAGGCCCACACACTGCTCTTTAGACTTCACAGACTTCTAAGGAAGTGTTTATCCAGAAGTGGATTTCTTTCCAGAAATTTCTTTCTTTTGTATTTTTGCAGTTTTTTCCTCCTCGCCTTTTCAGAGACATAACTTTTTTATTTTGTCACGTTTCTTGCGCGACCAATTGTGCTTTGCCATGACAACTTTTATGTTCCCATAAAATATCCTGTGCAACAAAAAATATTATTTGTGGAGTGAAATTGAAAACAAAACAGCAAATTTTGCAACTTTTGGGTGGTTTTGATTTTACGCAGAGCACTTTATGGTAAAACTGACAGGTTCTCTTTTGTCTGTGGGTCAATATGACCTAAATGATCCCTATGGTTACATACTTTATTATTATTATTATTATTATTATAGTACTGCTTTAAAAAAAAAAAATTAACCTCTTAACCCCTTAAGGACTCAGGGTTTTTCCGTTTTTGCACTTTCGTTTTTTTCCTTACCTTTTAAAAATCATAACCCTTTCAATTTTCCACCTAAAAATCCATATTATGGCTTATTTTTTGCATCGCCAATTCTACTGTCACGATGCCGGCTGGCAGGTAGTGGATCCTCTGTGCCAGAGAGGGATGGCGAGGACCGCGCTAGTGGACCGGTTCTAAGCCACTACAGGTTTTCACCAGAGCCCGCCGCAAAGCGGGATGGTCTTGCTGCGGCGGTAGTGACCAGGTCGTATCCACTAGCAACGGCTCACCTCTCTGACTGCTGAAGATAGGCGAGGTACAAGGGAGTAGGCAGAAGCAAGGTCGGACGTAGCAGAAGGTCGGGGGCAGGCGGCAAGGTTCGTAGTCAGGGGAGATAGCTGAAGTTCTGGTACACAGGCTTTAAACACACAAAACGCTTTCACTAGGCACAAGGGCAACAAGATCCGGCAAGGAAGTGCAAGGGAGGAGACCAGATATAGCCAGGGAGCAGGTGGGAGCCAATTAAGCTAATTGGGCCAGGCACCAATCATTGGTGCACTGGCCCTTTAAGTCTCAGGGAGCTGGCGCGCGCGCGCCCTAGAGAGCGGAGCCGCGCGCGCCAGCACATGACAGCAGGGGACGGGAACGGGTAAGTGACCTGGGATGCGATTCGCGAGCGGGCGCGTCCCGCTGTGCGAATCGCATCCCCAACGGCCATGACAGAGCAGCGCTCCCGGTCAGCGGGACTGACCGGGGAGCTGCAGGGAGAAAGACGCCGTGAGCGCTCCGGGGAGGAGCGGGGGCCCGGAGCGCTAGGCGTAACAGTACCCCCCCCCTTAGGTCTCCCCTTCTCTTTGTCCGGTAACTGCCTCCCCTGGGATGAGGACACCGGGAAAGGATGGAGGGATTCCTCAACGGCAGGCAGAACAGCAGGAGTAGGAATGGGGAGAGAGGGCAGAGGGCGAGACCTGGCACGGGGCAGTGTGACACCAGGACGAGGGCCATGAGGGGACACAGAGGCTTGCCTGATGGGACTGGGAGGGGGGGAGAGGCATTTCCTGTGGCAGGCAGAGTCCTTAATGACCTTAGGGGGACCGGATACAGGAGGAACCACAGGGTCACGGCAGGGAGTACTGGAAACCGGTTGAAGGCAGTCCTTGGAACAAGAGGGACCCCAACTCTTGATCTCCCCAGTGGACCAATCCAGGGTAGGGGAATGGTGTTGAAGCCAGGGTAGTCCAAGGAGAATTTCGGAAGTGCAATTAGGAAGGACAAAAAATACAATTTCCTCGTGATGAGGTCTGATGCACATTAGGAGGGGCTCCGTGCGGTAACGCACGGTGCAATCCAACCTGGCTCCGTTGACCGCGGAAATGTGGAGTGGCTTGACAAGACGGGTCACCGGAATGCGGAATTTATTCACTAAGGACTCCCGAATAAAATTCCCAGAAGCTCCAGAGTCCAGGCAGGCCACGGCTGAGAGGGGAGAGCTGGCTGAAGTAGAAATCCGAACAGGCACCGTGAGACGTGGAGAAGCCGACTTAGCATCAAGAGACGCCACACCCACGAGAGCTGGGTGCGAGCGTGCGTTTCCCAGACGTGGAGGACGGATTGGGCAATCCACCAAAAAATGTTCAGTACTGGCACAGTACAGACAAAGATTCTCTTCCTTACGGCGATTCCTCTCTTCCAGGGTCAGGCGAGACCGATCCACTTGCATGGCCTCCTCGGCGGGAGGCCTAGGCGCAGATTGCAGTGGAGACTGTGGGAGAGGTGTCCAGAGATCTAAGTCTTTTTCCTGGCGGAGCTCTTGATGCCTCTCAGAAAAACGCATGTCAATGCGAGTGGCTAGATGAATGAGTTCATGCAGGTTAGCAGGAGTCTCTCGTGCGGCCAGAACATCTTTAATGTTGCTGGATAGGCCTTTTTTAAAGGTCGCGCAGAGAGCCTCATTATTCCAGGATAGTTCAGAAGCAAGAGTACGGAATTGTATGGCGTACTCGCCAACGGAGGAATTACCCTGGACCAGGTTCAGCAGGGCAGTCTCAGCAGAAGAGGCTCGGGCAGGTTCCTCAAAGACACTTCGAATTTCCGAGAAGAAGGAGTGTACAGAGGCAGTGACGGGGTCATTGCGGTCCCAGAGCGGTGTGGCCCATGACAGGGCTTTTCCAGACAGAAGGCTGACTACGAAAGCCACCTTAGACCTTTCAGTAGGAAACTGGTCCGACATCATCTCCAAGTGCAGGGAACATTGCGAAAGAAAGCCACGGCAAAACTTAGAGTCCCCATTAAATTTGTCCGGCAAGGACAGGCGGAGGCTAGGAGTGGCCACTCGCTGCGGAAGGGGTGCAGGAGCTGGCGGAGGAGATGATTGTTGCTGCTGTAGCTGTGACTGTACTTGCTGTAGTTGTGACTGGAGTTGCTGTGTCATGGTGGTCAAGTACGACAGCTGGTGATCTTGTTGGGCGATCTGACGAGCTTGCTGGGCGACCAGCGTAGGGAGGTCAGAGACAACTGGCAGGGGAACCTCAGCGGGATCCATGGCCGGATCTACTGTCACGATGCCGGCTGGCAGGTAGTGGATCCTCTGTGCCAGAGAGGGATGGCGAGGACCGCGCTAGTGGACCGGTTCTAAGCCACTACAGGTTTTCACCAGAGCCCGCCGCAAAGCGGGATGGTCTTGCTGCGGCGGTAGTGACCAGGTCGTATCCACTAGCAACGGCTCACCTCTCTGACTGCTGAAGATAGGCGAGGTACAAGGGAGTAGGCAGAAGCAAGGTCGGACGTAGCAGAAGGTCGGGGGCAGGCGGCAAGGTTCGTAGTCAGGGGAGATAGCTGAAGTTCTGGTACACAGGCTTTAAACACACAAAACGCTTTCACTAGGCACATGGGCAACAAGATCCGGCAAGGGAGTGCATGGGAGGAGGTTAGATATAGCCAGGGAGCAGGTGGGAGCCAATTAAGCTAATTGGGCCAGGCACCAATCATTGGTGCACTGGCCCTTTAAGTCTCAGGGAGCTGGCGCGCGCGCGCCCTAGAGAGCGGAGCCGCGCGCGCCAGCACATGACAGCAGGGGACGGGAACGGGTAAGTGACCTGGGATGCGATTCGCGAGCGGGCGCGTCCCGCTGTGCGAATCGCATCCCCAACGGCCATGACAGAGCAGCGCTCCCGGTCAGCGGGACTGACCGGGGAGCTGCAGGGAGAAAGACGCCGTGAGCGCTCCGGGGAGAAGCGGGGGCCCGGAGCGCTAGGCGTAACATCTACTTTGCAGTGACATTAGTCATTTTACCCAAAAATGCACGGCGAAACGGAAAAAAAAATCATTGTGCGACAAAATCGAAAAAAAAACGCCATTTTGTAACTTTTGGGGGCTTTCGTTTCTACGCAGTGCATATTTCGGTAAAAATTACACCTTATCTTTATTCTGTAGGTCCATACGGTTAAAATGTTACCCTACTTATATAGGTTTGATTTTGTCGCACTTCTGGAAAAAATCATAACTACATGCAGGAAAATTTATACGTTTAAAAATGTCATCTTCCGACCCCTATAACTTTTTTATTTTTCCACGTATGGGGTGGTATGAGGACTCATTTTTTGCGCCGTGATCTGAAATTTTTATCGGTATGATTTTTCTTTTGATCGGACTTTTTGATCACTTTTTATTCATTTTTAAATTATATAAAAAGTGACCAAAATACGCTTTTTTGGACTTTGGAATTTTTTTGCGCGTACGCCATTGACCGTACGGCTTAATTAATGATATATTTTTATAGTTCGGACATTTACGCACGCGGCGATACCACATATGTTTATTTTTTATTTTTTTTACACTGTTTTATTTTTTTTATGGGAAAAGGGGGGTGATTTAAACTTTTATTAGGGAAGGGGTTAAATGACCTTTATTAACACTTTTTTTTTACATTTTTTTTGCAATGTTATAGGTCCCATAGGGACCTATAACACTGCACACACTGATCTCTTATACTGATCATTGTTATCCCATAGGGACCTATAACACTGCACACACTGATCTCTTATACTGATCATTGTTATCCCATAGGGACCTATAACACTGCACACGCTGATCTCTTATACTGATCATTATTATCCCATAGGGACCTATAACACTGCACACACTGATCTCTAATGCTGATCACTGGCGTGCATTAACACGCCTGTGATCAGCATTATCGGCGCTTGACTGCTCCTGCCTGGATCTCAGGCACGGAGCAGTCATTCGTCGATCGGACACCGGGGAGGCAGGTAAGAGCCCTCCCGGTGTCCGATCAGCTGTTCGGGACGCCGCGATTTCACCGCGGCGGTCCCGAACAGCCCGACTGAGCAGCCGGGTCACTTTCACTTTCACTTTAGAAGCGGCGGTCAGCTTTGACCGCCGCTTCTAAAGGGTTAATACCGCACATCGCCGCGATCGGCGATGTGTGGTATTAGCCGCGGGTCCCGGCCGTTGATTAGCGCCGGGACCGACGCGATATGATGCGGGATCGCGGCGCGATCCCGCTTCATATCGCGGGAGCCGGCGCAGGACGTAAATATACGTCCTGCGTCGTTAAGGGGTTAAGGACCCATGACATACCAGTACGTCCTGAGTCCTTTCCCATTCTATAACGCGAAGCCACGACATGGCCCTGCATCATAGCGGGTCGGGCCCGGCCTCTAACAACGGCCAGGACCCGTGGCGCAGCACTGATCTAAAGTGAAAGTAAAACATTGCCGGTTAGCTCAGGGAGCTGTTCGGGATAGCCGCGGCGAAATCATGGCATCCCGAACAGCTTACAAGACAGCCGGAGGATCCCTACCTGCCTCCTTGCTGTCCGATCGCCGAATGACTGCTCAGTGCCTGAGATCCAAGCATGAGCAGTCAAGCAGCAGAATCATCAATCAATGGTTTCCTATGAGAAACCAGTGATCAATGTAAAAGATCAGTGTGTGCAGTATTATAGCCCCCTATGGGATAACAATGATCAGTATAAGAGATCAGTGTGTTCATTGTCATAGTCCCCTATGGGAGCTATAACATTGCAAAAAAAAAAGTACAAAAAAAGTGAATAAGGATCATTTAACCCCTTCCCTAATAAAGGTTTGAATCACCCCCCTTTTCCCATAAAAAAAAAAAAAAAACAGTGTAAATAAAAATAAATATATGTGGTATCGCCGCGTGCGGAAATGTCCGAATTATAAAAATATATCATTAATTAAACCACACGGTCAATGGCGTACGTGCAAAAAAAATCCAAAGTCCAAAATAGTGCATTTTTGGTCACTTTTTATATCATGAAAAAATGAATAAAAAGCGATCAATAAGTCCGATCAATACAAAAATGGTACCGCTAAAAACTTCAGATCACGCCGCAAAAATGAGCCCTCATACCGGCCCATACACGGAAAAATGAAAAAGTTATATGGGTCAGAAGATGATAATTTTAAACATATACCTTTTCCTGCATGTAGTTATGATTTTTCTCAGAAGTACGACAAAATCAAACCTATATAAGTAGGGTATCATTTTAACCGTATGGACCTACAGAATAAAGATAAGGTGTCATTTTTACCATAAAATGTACTACGTAGAAACAGAAGCCCCCAAAAGTTACAAAATTTCGTGTTTTTTTTTCAATTTTCTCTCACAATGAATTTTTTTCCCATTTCGCCATAGATTTTTGGGTAAAATGACTGATGTCATTACAAATTAGAATTGGTGGCGCAAAAAATAAGCCTCATATGGATTTTTAGGTGCAAAATTCAAAGAGTTATGATTTTTTAAAGGTAAGGAGGAAAACATGAAAGTGCAAAAATGGAAAAAAAAAAAACCTGGTCCTTAAGGGGTTAAACAATATAATTATGTGTAAAATTGCCCTATTCTAACCCCCTATAACAACTTTTTTTTTCCATATAAGGGGCTGTGTGAGGGTAGTTTCTTCTGTAGTTTTTATCGGTATTACATTTGAGGTATCACTTTTTTTTCTCCTTTTTTGGGAGAGTCAGGCTGTATTAGTCGAGTGCCGATCTCACCGTCTAATGCTTTGCAATAGCATAATAGAGTGAATGCAATCAAATAATTACACATAAAAGTCTCCTATGGGGACTTAAAAAGTGTAAAATAAAAATATAAAAAATGTTTTTAAAATTATATAAATTTTCCTCCCCTAATAAATAAAATCACCCTTATTTTCCCACTTTACAAAATAAATAAATAAGGAAAACAAATAAAATAAACATATGTGATGTCACCGCAAGTGTAATTCTCCAAACTATTAAAGGGGTACTCCAGTGGAAAACAACTTTATTGTTTTCCAAATCAATTGGTGCCAGAAAGTTAAACAGATTTGTAAATTACTTCTATTAAAAAATCTTAACCCTTCCAGTACTTATCAGCTGCTGTATGCTCCACAGGAAGTTGTGTAGTTCTTTCCAGTCTGACCACAGTGCTCTCTGCTGACAACTCTGTCCATGTCAGGAACTGTCCAGAGTAGGAGCAAATCCCCATAGAAAACCTATCCTGCTCTGGACAGTTTCTGACATGGACAGAGGTGTCAGCAGAGAGCACTGTGGTCAGGTGGAAAGAAATTCAAAAAGAAAATAACTTCCTCTGTAGCATACAGCAGCTGATAAGTACTGGAAGGGTTCAGATTTTTTTTTTTATAGAAGTAGTTTACAAATCTGTTCAACTTTCTGGCAACAGTTGATTTAAAAAAAATAGTTTTCCACCGGAGTACCCCTATAAAATATAATGTTCATGATTCTGCACGGTGAACGGTGTAAATGTAAAGAAAAATACTAAACACCAAAAATGCAGATTTTTGGTTACATCATATGTGAATAAATTAATAAATAAGTAAAAAGCCATCAAAAAGTCCAATCACAACAAAAATGGTCCCGATAAAAACTCCAGATCATGGTGCAAAAATGTTACCCTCATACAGCACTGTATACATAAAAATAGAAGTGTTATAGGGGTAAGAAAAACTCCTACCAGTCTGCTACCTCCTGCTATATGCTGGTACTACAACTCCTACCAGTCTGCTACCTCCTGCTATATGCTGGTACTACAACTCCTACCAATCCGCCACCTCCTGCTGTAAGATGGTAGATGTAGCATATAACATGTGTGAGATATGAGAGGTACTCTTTAAAGGGGTATTCCAGAAAAAACTTTTTTCTTCATATCAACTGGCTCCAGAAAGTTAAACCAATTTGTAAATTACTTCTATTAAAAAATCTTAATCCTTCCAGTAGTTATCAGCTGCTTAAGTTGAGTTGTTCTTTTCAGTCTGACCACAGTGCTCTCTGCTGACATCTCTGTTTGTCTCAGGAACTGTCCAGAGTAGGATCAAATCTCCATAGCAAACCTCTAATGCTCCAGACTGTTCCTGAGACAAGCAGAGGTGTCAGCAGAGAGCACTGTTTTCAGAAAGAAAAGAACAACTCAACTACAGCAGCTGATAACTACTAGAAAGATTAAAGTAGTAGTTCAGTGGTGAACCCAGTGGTGAACAACTTATCCCCTATCCTATGTATAGGGGATAAGTTTGAGATCGCGGGGGGGGGGGGGGCCCTGCTGGGGCCCCCTGCGATCTCCTGTACGGAGCCCCGACAGCCCGCGGGAAGGGGGCGTGTCGACCTCCGCACGAAGCGGCGGCCGACACGCCCCCTAAATACAACTCTATGGCAGATCCGGAGCGCTGCCTTCGGCAATCTCCGGCTCTGCCATAGAGATGTATTGAGGGGGCGTGTCGGCCGCCGCTTCGTGCGGTGGTCGACACCCGCTATCTGGCCGGAGAGCCTGGCCCCCGTACAGAGATATCGCAGGGGGCCCCAGCGGGCGGACCCCCCATGATCTCAAACTTATCCCCTATCCTTAGGATAGGGGATAAGTTTTTCACCACTGGACTACCCCTTTAAGATTTTTAATAGAAGTAATTTACAAGTCTGTTTTCTGGAACCAGTTGATATATAAACCAGTTGATATATATATATATATATATATATATATATATATATATAAAATATTTTTTCCTGGAATACCCCTTTAAGGTATGAGAATATGATGTTATATTATTTGCTGTATGGTATTTTGGTCCTATAAGGAAACATTGTGTGAGTATTGCATTTGAGCATTATAATTTTATCTAATTTTATAAAAAGTAGGAGATACCACGTATGCTTGGCCACAGCTCAGGTCAGACTCTTCCCCACGGTCATCCACTGTTCCAGGAATCGTAGGGTCCAAGCAGTGCCCCCCCCCCCCATCATGAGACTTTTATCATCTTTCTTGCAGTGCCAAATGCTCCAACATGTTTTTAACCTCCCTATTGAAATAGAAATATCCCAGCCTTAAATTCATCAAAATGGGGATAAACAATTAAATCCCTTGGATTGTGAAAAATTCAAACCTTGTCCAATTTTCTGAAAAAAAATCCAGAAAATAGCGAAATGATCAGAAAGATTTTGAACTTTATCTGCCCTTGTGTTTCTGATCTGGCTTGTCTGACTTTCCTAATGCCCCCAGTGTAGGGACCGTCGCCAAGTTGAGGGTGGATTGAGATTGACCAAGTAGGTAGAGAAAGAGGTTTGAGGTGAGTACTAGTCTGCACTGACAGAGTTTTCGTGTATATTGCAGCTTAACACTCTAAGCGAGATGAGGATGTGTTTGATTGATTTTTTCTTGGTTTAGCGAGGCCAAGACGTTTTTCAGATTATTGTAGCATCTACAGATAATTTAGTAATAAAATGGCAATTAACAGGGATTGCACAATAAACAAAGATGCCTTGTGGTTTATTAAAAACTAAAGCATTTACCAGAGTTTTTCTTCCGATAATAGAAATATTTTATAGTGTCACATCGTATTGTGCTTATTGTAAATGATCTGAAAGGGTTTGAGTTCGTGTAAAGCCGCGCAAATCATTAACCCAGGGGAGACCTTCAAATAAACCTCGATCCAACACTGGAGGAAATTACAAACATTCAGCGGTGTCCATTGTGAATTCAGTGAAAGAGTCTTTACACGTCTGTTATTAGAGCAACTTCAATAAAGCTCTGTAATTCAAACCCGCAAAAGGTCGATAAACGTTCATCCAATCCAAAGGGCTGGTGAGAATTATTTTCCCTACTTTAGATTTTCTCCATTTCTACATTGGTATTTATTATACTTATATTTGTATTACATTAGCAATATTGTATTTTGCTTCCTTAGTTACATAGTTTATATGGTTAAAAAAAAAGACAAAAGTCCATCAAGTTCAACCAATGAATTTAAAGGGGTACTCCGGTGGAAAACTTTTTTTTTTTTTAATGAACTGGTGCCAGAAAGTTAAACAGATTTGTAAATGACTTCTATTATAAAAATCTTTATTCTTCCAGTACTTATTAGCAGCTGTATGCTACAGAGGAAATTCTTTTCTTTTTGAATTTCGTTTTTGTCTCGTCTACAGTGCTCTCTGCATTCTGCTGAAACGTGAGCCGGCTCCGGGAGCTTGTGACGTCACAGCCCCACCCCTCATGACGTCACACCCGGCCCTCTCAATGCAGGACTCGCCCCGGAGGTCTGTAGTGGGGCCAGGGCGAGTCCTGTACACGTGTGACTATATTTATGCTGCTACCTGTTGTCTCACCTGTTTGTCACATTTTACACTTTAAGGGGAAGATTTATCAAAACCTGTGGAGAGGCAAAATTGACCAGTTGCCCATAGCAACCAATCAGATCGCTTCTTTCATTTTTCACAGGCCTTAAGAATGAAAGAAGCGAGCTGATTGGTTGCTATGGGCAACTGCCTCTGCACAGGTTTTGATAATTCTCTCCCACTGTCTTCTGTGTTTTAGCACTTGTTTGATTGTATGTATTATTACCAGTGCTATATTATAATTTTACTGGCACCTTTCACTTTTTTGCACAATTGTGTGTCATTGGTCACTGCTTTTTACTTATTATTTTGTCTTGAGCACTTGCACTTTGTTATCACCCAGCAGCTTTTTATCTATTTATGTCACACATACTCCCCCATCTTTTGTGTATTTATTGTGTTTCACACTTGGAATATATCAGGATCTCTGTTTTCCCCTTGCATCCTGCTACATTATAATTACTGTGTCTTAAAACATCTTTTATTTTGAGATTAATTTTTTTTAACATACAGTGATATATATTTATTGTATTCCATCTATCATGTTAATTTTTTAGCTTTATTTCTTTTCATAAATAAAAAATATGCATTTTTATACACTGTTTCGTATTTTATTTTTGTGTTGGGGTTACATTGTGTTACGTCTTTGGCGTTTGTAGGTATATATATTAGTTCTTTTGATGCTAACCTCTTCCTGCTACCACTTTTACTCTTATCTGGAGCCATATATCTAGTACTTTATAGGTGTATATATATCGTCTTTAGAATATCAACATCATGACACTTAAGCAGTTGCATACCTGTTATACTTGCCATGTCTGCAGGGGATGTTCTGTGTAATTATTGCTTCTGACACGCCTTCATAGCAACAACATCACAACACATAGGTGGTTGTATACCCGTTATAAGTGCCACGTCTGCAGGGGGATGCACTGCACAGTTGTTGTTACTGACATGTCTTCAGAGCAACTATGTCCCGACACATAGGCGGTTGTATACATTTAATACCTGCCATGTCTGCAGGGGGATGCACTGCACAGTTGTTGTTACTGACATGTCTTCAGAGCAACTATGTCCCGACACATAGGCGGTTGTATACATTTCATACCTGCCATGTCTGCAGGGGGATGCACTGCACAGTTGTTGTTACTGACATGTCTTCAGAGCAACCATGTCCCGACACATAGGCTGTTGTATACATTTCATACCTGCCATGTCTGCAGGGGGATGCACTGCACAGTTGTTGTTACTGACATGTCTTCAGAGCAACTATGTCCCGACACATAGGCGGTTGTATACATTTAATACCTGCCATGTCTGCAGGGGGATGCACTGCACAGTTGTTGTTACTGACATGTCTTCAGAGCAACTATGTCCCGACACATAGGCGGTTGTATACATTTCATACCTGCCATGTCTGCAGGGGGATGCACTGCACAGTTGTTGTTACTGACATGTCTTCAGAGCAACCATGTCCCGACACATAGGCTGTTGTATACATTTCATACCTGCCATGTCTGCAGGGGGATGCACTGCACAGTTGTTGTTACTGACATGTCTTCAGAGCAACTATGTCCCGACACATAGGCGGTTGTATACATTTAATACCTGCCATGTCTGCAGGGGGATGCACTGCACAGTTGTTGTTACTGACATGTCTTCAGAGCAACCATGTCCCGACACATAGGCTGTTGTATACATTTCATACCTGCCATGTCTGCAGGGGGATGCACTGCACAGTTGTTGTTACTGACATGTCTTCAGAGCAACTATGTCCCGACACATAGGCGGTTGTATACATTTCATACCTGCCATGTCTGCAGGGGGATGCACTGCACAGTTGTTGTTACTGACACGTTTTCAGCGCATACAACATCACGACACATAGGCGGTTGTATACCTGTTATACCTGCCATGTCTGCAGGGGGATACACTGAGCAGTTGTTGTTACTGACACGTTTTCAGCGCCTACAACATCACGACACATAGGCGGTTGTATACCTGTTATACCTGCCATGTCTGGAGGGGATACACTGAGCAGTTGTTGTTATTGACATGTATTCAGAGCAACAACATCACGACACATAGGTGATGGTATAACCTTCATACCTGCCCCATCTGCAGGAGGATACACTGCGTAGTTATTGTTCCAGACACGTTTTTCAGAGCAATAATTTCATGACACACAGGTCGTTGCAAAGAACGATGGTTGTGCAGATAAATAAAAAAAAGCCTCTCACGTCTATAGCCACGATGGTTATGCAAAGACCTGGCACATCTATATACACAATGGTACGCAAGATCTGTCTAGTCTACGGGCACAATGGTTCAGGTGTAGAACTGTCACGCCTACAGGTTGGTTGGCTAACCAAAGACCTGTCATGTCTACAGGCATGATGGTGATGAAGGGATCGGTCACTTGCAGCAGGACGTCACTCCTGAAATCAGTTTGAGTAGGTAGCCGGTCAGTTTAAGGTATAGTTTAGTCTTCAGGCAAGGTGCTTATTCGAGGGTAGTTTGATTTACAGGCGATATGGCGCCACAAGGTTATTATCACCAAGATCTGTCAGTTAGCTCTTGTTGTGTGTCATTTTTCTAACAGTTTATTTTTGCCTCCTAATAGCAGGGACTGGATAGTTTCATTTTATGTCTGAGGTTTATTATAGCCACATACAGGAGACACAAAGGTCACAGTAGAATAATAGGTGCAAGGTTAATCTCCTATGCTGATCCGAGTTTTTTTTAAAGTTTTTTTATTACATTCGTTGGATAACCAATTTGATCTCTTGTTAACTCAAATTGTATGAAGAGATATTTACCACAAGAGATGTCAGTCCTTGGGTGCCTTGTTGGCCTTCCTGCGGGTCTGTACTTTTGTGGACTCGCTTCCTGCCGCCCCTTTGGGATTTTTTCCGCCCCCTGTGGGTGTCTTCTCACCCTGGTCTAAACTTCATCTTGGACATTAACTTAAAGGGGTACTCCACTGGCCAGCGTTCTGAAGTAAATGCTGTTTTCACACTGCGGGAGTCGGCCACGCCCCTCTTGATATCATGACCGCGCCCCCTGAATGCAAGTCTATTCACAGAAGGACGAATATGTGTTTTTCGTCACGTTGTATCATATGATGGACACTTTATTGAAATAAGACACAGAGAACCATGTGGATTTTGTATTTTATATTTAATGATGTACATAAATGATGTCACCTTGTAGCCGCCCCTCACTTTGTTGTATCCACCCCTCATTATGATGTCATTGATTGATATGCTTATATTTATGTTTGTTGTTTTCATTGACACTATGCTTGAGAAAGACCTTAGTAGAGGTTGAAACGTTGCATCATTTGTATTGCATGGGTGAATAAACCTATTACCTGTTTTGAAAACTATTTTGGAGTGCTCTCTTCCACCTTTTTCACACACATATATATATACATATATATATATATATATATATATATATATACACACACAGTATCTCCCATATGTAAGTCCTCCCCATGTATATATGTATATATATATATATATATATATATATATATATATATATATATATATATATAGTATATCTCATAAGTGAATCTACCCCTTGCCGCCCACTTGCCCAATCTTATAGCCTTGGTCTTCTTATTGTAGAGCGAGAGTTCTTTTTTTAGATCCTCAGAGAGTCCTTTGCCAAAAGGTGCCATGTTGAACTTCCAGTGATCAGTTTTAGAGAGTGTGAGAGCAATAACACAAAATTTAAGACACCTGCTCCATATTAACACCTGACACCTTGTAACACTAACAAGTCACCTGACACTAGGAAGGGAAAATAATAGATTTCAGTTCACACTTATGTCTTATATCCTCTGTCCATGGTACTGACCCTCTGAGCATTAACCACAACCCACCTCTGGTCCTATCAGCAACGACAGACAGTTCAATTACAGACAAAGAGCCCAGATATTCCATAACCCAGAATACATTCTCTTCTGCCAATACCGATTGTCATCTTAAGCTCATTAACTTGATTAAGACTAAAATGCATTAACATAAATGGGCATCCAGACTATGTTGGTTACTACAGTAAAGTGAACTCTTATATCAGTCTGTTAATGGGAGATGTAAAGATTCTCGGCTACAAAGTCTGTAATAAGATCGGCTACAAGGTCTGTAATAAGATCGGATACAAGGTCTGTAAAAAGGTCGACTACAAGGACTGTAATAAGATCGGCTACAAGGTCTGTAATAAGATCGGCTACAAGGTCTGTAATAAGATCGGCTACAAGGTCTGTAATAAGATCGGCTACAAGGACTGTAATAAGATCGGCTACAAGGTCTGTAATAAGATCGGCTACAAGGTCTGTAATAAGATCGGCTACAAGGTCTGTAAGAAGATCGGCTACAAAGTCTGTAATAAGATCGGCTACAAGGTCTGTAATAAGATCGGCTACAAGGTCTGTAATAAGATCGGCTACAAGGTCTGTAATAAGATCGGCTACAAGGACTGTAATAAGATCGGCTACAAGGTCTGTAATAAGATCGGCTACAAGGTCTGTAATAAGATCGGCTACAAGGTCTGTAAGAAGATCGGCTACAAAGTCTGTAATAAGATCGGCTACAAGGTCTGTAATAAGATCGGCTACAAGGTCTGTAATAAGATCGGCTACAAGGTCTGTAATAAGATCGGCTACAAGGTCTGTAATAAGATCGGCTACAAAGTCTGTAATAAGATCGGCTACAAGGTCTGTAATAAGATCGGCTACAAGGTCTGTAATAAGATCGGCTACAAGGTCTGTAATAAGATCGGCTACAAGGACTGTAATAAGATCGGCTACAAGGTCTGTAATAAGATCGGCTACAAGGTCTGTAATAAGATCGGCTACAAGGTCTGTAATAAGATCGGCTACAAGGTCTGTAATAAGATCGGCTACAAGGTCTGTAATAAGATGGGCTACAAGGTCTGCAATAAGATCGGCTACAAGGTCTGTAATAAGATCGGCTACAAGGACTGTAATAAGATCGGCTACAAGGTCTGTAATAAGATCGGCTACAAGGTCTGTAATAAGATCGGCTACAAGGTCTGTAATAAGATCGGCTACAAAGTCTGTAATAAGATCGGCTACAAGGTCTGTAATAAGATCGGATACAAGGTCTGTAATAAGATCGGCTACAAGGTCTGTAATAAGATCGGCTACAAGGTCTGTAATAAGATCGGCTACAAAGTCTGTAATAAGATCGGCTACAAAGTCTGTAATAAGATCGACTACAAAGTCTGTAATAAGATCGACTACAAGGTCTGTAATAAGATCGGCTACAAAGTCTGTAATAAGATCGGCTACAAGGTCTGTAATAAGATCGGATACAAGGTCTGTAATAAGATCGGCTACAAGGTCTGTAATAAGATCGGCTACAAGGTCTGTAATAAGATCGGCTACAATGTCTGTAATAAGATCGGCTACAAGGTCTGTAGTAAGATCGGCTACAAAGTGTGTAATAAGATCGGCTACAAAGTCTGTAATAAGATCGACTACCAGGTCTGTAATAAGATCGGCTACAAAGTCTGTAATAAGATCGGCTACAAAGTCTGTAAGAAGATCGGCTACAAGGTCTGTAATAAGATCGACTACCAGGTCTGTAATAAGATCGGCTACAAAGTCTGTAATAAGATCGACTACAAGGTCTGTAATAAGATCGGCTACAAGGTCTGTAATAAGATCGACTACAAGGTCTGTAATAAGATCGGCTACAAGGTCTGTAAGAAGATCGGCTACAAAGTCTGTAATAGGATCGGATACAAGGTCTGTAATAAGATTGACTACAAGGTCTGTAATAAGATCAGCTACAAGGTCTGTAATAAGATCGGCTACAAGGTCTGTAATAAGATCGGCTACAAGGTCTGTAATAAGATCAGCTACAAGGTCTGTAATAAGATCGGCTACAAGGTCTGTAAGAAGATTGGCTACAAAGTCTGTAATAAGATCGGATACAAGGTCTGTAATAAGATCGGCTACAAGGTCTGTAATAAGATCGGCTACAAGGTCTGTAATAAGATCGGCTACAAGGTCTGTAATAAGATCGGCTACAAGGTCTGTAATAAGATCGGCTACAAGGTCTGTAATAAGATCGGCTACAAGGTCTGTAATAAGATCGGCTACAAGGTCTGTAATAAGATCGGCTACAAGGTCTGTAATAAGATCGTCTACAAGGTCTGTAATAAGATCGTCTACAAGGTCTGTAATAAGATCGGCTACAAGGTCTGTAATAAGATCGGCTACAAGGTCTGTAATAAGATCGGCTACAAGGTCTGTAATAAGATCGGCTACAAGGTCTGTAATAAGATCGGCTACAAGGTCTGTAATAAGATCGGCTACAAGGTCTGTAATAAGATCGGCTACAAGGTCTGTAATAAGATCGGCTACAAGGTCTGTAATAAGATCGGCTACAAGGTCTGTAATAAGATCGGCTACAAGGTCTGTAATAAGATCGGCTACAAGGTCTGTAATAAGATCGGCTACAAGGTCTGTAATAAGATCGGCTACAAGGTCTGTAATAAGATCGGCTACAAGGTCTGTAATAAGATCGGCTACAAGGTCTGTAATAAGATCGGCTACAAGGTCTGTAATAAGATCGGCTACAAGGTCTGTAATAAGATCGGCTACAAGGTCTGTAATAAGATCGGCTACAAGGTCTGTAATAAGATCGGCTACAAGGTCTGTAATAAGATCGGCTACAAGGTCTGTAATAAGATCGGCTACAAGGTCTGTAATAAGATCGGCTACAAGGTCTGTAATAAGATCGGCTACAAGGACTGTAATAAGATCGGCTACAAGGTCTGTAATAAGATCGGCTACAAGGTCTGTAATAAGATCGGCTACAAGGTCTGTAAGAAGATCGGCTACAAAGTCTGTAATAAGATCGGCTACAAGGTCTGTAATAAGATCGGCTACAAGGTCTGTAATAAGATTGGCTACAAGGTCTGTAATAAGATCGGCTACAAGGTCTGTAATAAGATCGGCTACAAAGTCTGTAATAAGATCGGCTACAAGGTCTGTAATAAGATCGGCCACAAGGTCTGTAATAAGATCGGCTACAAGGTCTGTAATAAGATCGGCTACAAGGACTGTAATAAGATCGGCTACAAGGTCTGTAATAAGATCGGCTACAAGGTCTGTAATAAGATCGGCTACAAGGTCTGTAAGAAGATCGGCTACAAAGTCTGTAATAAGATCGGCTACAAGGTCTGTAATAAGATCGGCTACAAGGTCTGTAATAAGATCGGCTACAAGGTCTGTAATAAGATCGGCTACAAGGACTGTAATAAGATCGGCTACAAGGTCTGTAATAAGATCGGCTACAAGGTCTGTAATAAGATCGGCTACAAGGTCTGTAATAAGATCGGCTACAAAGTCTGTAATAAGATCGGCTACAAGGTCTGTAATAAGATCGGATACAAGGTCTGTAATAAGATCGGCTACAAGGTCTGTAATAAGATCGGCTACAAGGTCTGTAATAAGATCGGCTACAAAGTCTGTAATAAGATCGGCTACAAAGTCTGTAATAAGATCGACTACAAAGTCTGTAATAAGATCGACTACAAGGTCTGTAATAAGATCGGCTACAAAGTCTGTAATAAGATCGGCTACAAGGTCTGTAATAAGATCGGATACAAGGTCTGTAATAAGATCGGCTACAAGGTCTGTAATAAGATCGGCTACAAGGTCTGTAATAAGATCGGCTACAATGTCTGTAATAAGATCGGCTACAAGGTCTGTAATAAGATCGGCTACAAGGTCTGTAATAAGATCGGCTACAAAGTCTGTAATAAGATCGGCTACAAGGTCTGTAATAAGATCGGCTACAAGGTCTGTAATAAGATCGGCTACAAGGTCTGTAATAAGATCGGCTACAAGGACTGTAATAAGATCGGCTACAAGGTCTGTAATAAGATCGGCTACAAGGTCTGTAATAAGATCGGCTACAAGGTCTGTAATAAGATCGGCTACAAGGTCTGTAATAAGATCGGCTACAAGGTCTGTAATAAGATCGGCTACAAGGTCTGTAATAAGATCGGCTACAAGGTCTGTAATAAGATCGGCTACAAGGACTGTAATAAGATCGGCTACAAGGTCTGTAATAAGATCGGCTACAAGGTCTGTAATAAGATCGGCTACAAGGTCTGTAAGAAGATCGGCTACAAAGTCTGTAATAAGATCGGCTACAAGGTCTGTAATAAGATCGGCTACAAGGTCTGTAATAAGATTGGCTACAAGGTCTGTAATAAGATCGGCTACAAGGTCTGTAATAAGATCGGCTACAAAGTCTGTAATAAGATCGGCTACAAGGTCTGTAATAAGATCGGCCACAAGGTCTGTAATAAGATCGGCTACAAGGTCTGTAATAAGATCGACTACAAGGTCTGTAATAAGATCGGCTACAAAGTCTGTAATAAGATCGGCTACAAGGTCTGTAATAAGATCGGATACAAGGTCTGTAATAAGATCGGCTACAAGGTCTGTAATAAGATCGGCTACAAGGTCTGTAATAAGATCGGCTACAATGTCTGTAATAAGATCGGCTACAAGGTCTGTAGTAAGATCGGCTACAAAGTGTGTAATAAGATCGGCTACAAAGTCTGTAATAAGATCGACTACCAGGTCTGTAATAAGATCGGCTACAAAGTCTGTAATAAGATCGGCTACAAAGTCTGTAAGAAGATCGGCTACAAGGTCTGTAATAAGATCGACTACCAGGTCTGTAATAAGATCGGCTACAAAGTCTGTAATAAGATCGACTACAAGGTCTGTAATAAGATCGGCTACAAGGTCTGTAATAAGATCGACTACAAGGTCTGTAATAAGATCGGCTACAAGGTCTGTAAGAAGATCGGCTACAAAGTCTGTAATAGGATCGGATACAAGGTCTGTAATAAGATTGACTACAAGGTCTGTAATAAGATCAGCTACAAGGTCTGTAATAAGATCGGCTACAAGGTCTGTAATAAGATCGGCTACAAGGTCTGTAATAAGATCAGCTACAAGGTCTGTAATAAGATCGGCTACAAGGTCTGTAAGAAGATTGGCTACAAAGTCTGTAATAAGATCGGATACAAGGTCTGTAATAAGATCGGCTACAAGGTCTGTAATAAGATCGGCTACAAGGTCTGTAATAAGATCGGCTACAAGGTCTGTAATAAGATCGGCTACAAGGTCTGTAATAAGATCGGCTACAAGGTCTGTAATAAGATCGGCTACAAGGTCTGTAATAAGATCGGCTACAAGGTCTGTAATAAGATCGGCTACAAGGTCTGTAATAAGATCGTCTACAAGGTCTGTAATAAGATCGTCTACAAGGTCTGTAATAAGATCGGCTACAAGGTCTGTAATAAGATCGGCTACAAGGTCTGTAATAAGATCGGCTACAAGGTCTGTAATAAGATCGGCTACAAGGTCTGTAATAAGATCGGCTACAAGGTCTGTAATAAGATCGGCTACAAGGTCTGTAATAAGATCGGCTACAAGGTCTGTAATAAGATCGGCTACAAGGTCTGTAATAAGATCGGCTACAAGGTCTGTAATAAGATCGGCTACAAGGTCTGTAATAAGATCGGCTACAAGGTCTGTAATAAGATCGGCTACAAGGTCTGTAATAAGATCGGCTACAAGGTCTGTAATAAGATCGGCTACAAGGTCTGTAATAAGATCGGCTACAAGGTCTGTAATAAGATCGGCTACAAGGTCTGTAATAAGATCGGCTACAAGGTCTGTAATAAGATCGGCTACAAGGACTGTAATAAGATCGGCTACAAGGTCTGTAATAAGATCGGCTACAAGGTCTGTAATAAGATCGGCTACAAGGTCTGTAAGAAGATCGGCTACAAAGTCTGTAATAAGATCGGCTACAAGGTCTGTAATAAGATCGGCTACAAGGTCTGTAATAAGATTGGCTACAAGGTCTGTAATAAGATCGGCTACAAGGTCTGTAATAAGATCGGCTACAAAGTCTGTAATAAGATCGGCTACAAGGTCTGTAATAAGATCGGCCACAAGGTCTGTAATAAGATCGGCTACAAGGTCTGTAATAAGATCGGCTACAAGGACTGTAATAAGATCGGCTACAAGGTCTGTAATAAGATCGGCTACAAGGTCTGTAATAAGATCGGCTACAAGGTCTGTAAGAAGATCGGCTACAAAGTCTGTAATAAGATCGGCTACAAGGTCTGTAATAAGATCGGCTACAAGGTCTGTAATAAGATCGGCTACAAGGTCTGTAATAAGATCGGCTACAAGGACTGTAATAAGATCGGCTACAAGGTCTGTAATAAGATCGGCTACAAGGTCTGTAATAAGATCGGCTACAAGGTCTGTAATAAGATCGGCTACAAAGTCTGTAATAAGATCGGCTACAAGGTCTGTAATAAGATCGGATACAAGGTCTGTAATAAGATCGGCTACAAGGTCTGTAATAAGATCGGCTACAAGGTCTGTAATAAGATCGGCTACAAAGTCTGTAATAAGATCGGCTACAAAGTCTGTAATAAGATCGACTACAAAGTCTGTAATAAGATCGACTACAAGGTCTGTAATAAGATCGGCTACAAAGTCTGTAATAAGATCGGCTACAAGGTCTGTAATAAGATCGGATACAAGGTCTGTAATAAGATCGGCTACAAGGTCTGTAATAAGATCGGCTACAAGGTCTGTAATAAGATCGGCTACAATGTCTGTAATAAGATCGGCTACAAGGTCTGTAATAAGATCGGCTACAAGGTCTGTAATAAGATCGGCTACAAAGTCTGTAATAAGATCGGCTACAAGGTCTGTAATAAGATCGGCTACAAGGTCTGTAATAAGATCGGCTACAAGGTCTGTAATAAGATCGGCTACAAGGACTGTAATAAGATCGGCTACAAGGTCTGTAATAAGATCGGCTACAAGGTCTGTAATAAGATCGGCTACAAGGTCTGTAAGAAGATCGGCTACAAGGTCTGTAATAAGATCGGCTACAAGGTCTGTAATAAGATCGGCTACAAGGTCTGTAATAAGATCGGCTACAAGGTCTGTAATAAGATCGGCTACAAGGACTGTAATAAGATCGGCTACAAGGTCTGTAATAAGATCGGCTACAAGGTCTGTAATAAGATCGGCTACAAGGTCTGTAATAAGATCGGCTACAAAGTCTGTAATAAGATCGGCTACAAGGTCTGTAATAAGATCGGATACAAGGTCTGTAATAAGATCGGATACAAGGTCTGTAATAAGATTGGCTACAAGGTCTGTAATAAGATCGGCTACAAAGTCTGTAATAAGATCGGCTACAAAGTCTGTAATAAGATTGACTACAAAGTCTGTAATAAGATCGGCTACAAGGTCTGTAATAAGATCGGCTACAAGGTCTGTAATAAGATCGGCTACAAAGTCTGTAATAAGATCGGCTACAAAGTCTGTAATAAGATCGACTACAAAGTCTGTAATAAGATCGACTACAAGGTCTGTAATAAGATCGGCTACAAAGTCTGTAATAAGATCGGCTACAAGGTCTGTAATAAGATCGGATACAAGGTCTGTAATAAGATCGGCTACAAGGTCTGTAATAAGATCGGCTACAAGGTCTGTAATAAGATCGGCTACAATGTCTGTAATAAGATCGGCTACAAGGTCTGTAGTAAGATCGGCTACAAAGTGTGTAATAAGATCGGCTACAAAGTCTGTAATAAGATCGACTACCAGGTCTGTAATAAGATCGGCTACAAAGTCTGTAATAAGATCGGCTACAAAGTCTGTAAGAAGATCGGCTACAAGGTCTGTAATAAGATCGACTACCAGGTCTGTAATAAGATCGGCTACAAAGTCTGTAATAAGATCGACTACAAGGTCTGTAATAAGATCGGCTACAAGGTCTGTAATAAGATCGACTACAAGGTCTGTAATAAGATCGGCTACAAGGTCTGTAAGAAGATCGGCTACAAAGTCTGTAATAGGATCGGATACAAGGTCTGTAATAAGATTGACTACAAGGTCTGTAATAAGATCAGCTACAAGGTCTGTAATAAGATCGGCTACAAGGTCTGTAATAAGATCGGCTACAAGGTCTGTAATAAGATCAGCTACAAGGTCTGTAATAAGATCGGCTACAAGGTCTGTAAGAAGATTGGCTACAAAGTCTGTAATAAGATCGGATACAAGGTCTGTAATAAGATCGGCTACAAGGTCTGTAATAAGATCGGCTACAAGGTCTGTAATAAGATCGGCTACAAGGTCTGTAATAAGATCGGCTACAAGGTCTGTAATAAGATCGGCTACAAGGTCTGTAATAAGATCGGCTACAAGGTCTGTAATAAGATCGGCTACAAGGTCTGTAATAAGATCGGCTACAAGGTCTGTAATAAGATCGTCTACAAGGTCTGTAATAAGATCGTCTACAAGGTCTGTAATAAGATCGGCTACAAGGTCTGTAATAAGATCGGCTACAAGGTCTGTAATAAGATCGGCTACAAGGTCTGTAATAAGATCGGCTACAAGGTCTGTAATAAGATCGGCTACAAGGTCTGTAATAAGATCGGCTACAAGGTCTGTAATAAGATCGGCTACAAGGTCTGTAATAAGATCGGCTACAAGGTCTGTAATAAGATCGGCTACAAGGTCTGTAATAAGATCGGCTACAAGGTCTGTAATAAGATCGGCTACAAGGTCTGTAATAAGATCGGCTACAAGGTCTGTAATAAGATCGGCTACAAGGTCTGTAATAAGATCGGCTACAAGGTCTGTAATAAGATCGGCTACAAGGTCTGTAATAAGATCGGCTACAAGGTCTGTAATAAGATCGGCTACAAGGACTGTAATAAGATCGGCTACAAGGTCTGTAATAAGATCGGCTACAAGGTCTGTAATAAGATCGGCTACAAGGTCTGTAAGAAGATCGGCTACAAAGTCTGTAATAAGATCGGCTACAAGGTCTGTAATAAGATCGGCTACAAGGTCTGTAATAAGATTGGCTACAAGGTCTGTAATAAGATCGGCTACAAGGTCTGTAATAAGATCGGCTACAAAGTCTGTAATAAGATCGGCTACAAGGTCTGTAATAAGATCGGCCACAAGGTCTGTAATAAGATCGGCTACAAGGTCTGTAATAAGATCGACTACAAGGTCTGTAATAAGATCGGCTACAAAGTCTGTAATAAGATCGGCTACAAGGTCTGTAATAAGATCGGATACAAGGTCTGTAATAAGATCGGCTACAAGGTCTGTAATAAGATCGGCTACAAGGTCTGTAATAAGATCGGCTACAATGTCTGTAATAAGATCGGCTACAAGGTCTGTAGTAAGATCGGCTACAAAGTGTGTAATAAGATCGGCTACAAAGTCTGTAATAAGATCGACTACCAGGTCTGTAATAAGATCGGCTACAAAGTCTGTAATAAGATCGGCTACAAAGTCTGTAAGAAGATCGGCTACAAGGTCTGTAATAAGATCGACTACCAGGTCTGTAATAAGATCGGCTACAAAGTCTGTAATAAGATCGACTACAAGGTCTGTAATAAGATCGGCTACAAGGTCTGTAATAAGATCGACTACAAGGTCTGTAATAAGATCGGCTACAAGGTCTGTAAGAAGATCGGCTACAAAGTCTGTAATAGGATCGGATACAAGGTCTGTAATAAGATTGACTACAAGGTCTGTAATAAGATCAGCTACAAGGTCTGTAATAAGATCGGCTACAAGGTCTGTAATAAGATCGGCTACAAGGTCTGTAATAAGATCAGCTACAAGGTCTGTAATAAGATCGGCTACAAGGTCTGTAAGAAGATTGGCTACAAAGTCTGTAATAAGATCGGATACAAGGTCTGTAATAAGATCGGCTACAAGGTCTGTAATAAGATCGGCTACAAGGTCTGTAATAAGATCGGCTACAAGGTCTGTAATAAGATCGGCTACAAGGTCTGTAATAAGATCGGCTACAAGGTCTGTAATAAGATCGGCTACAAGGTCTGTAATAAGATCGGCTACAAGGTCTGTAATAAGATCGGCTACAAGGTCTGTAATAAGATCGTCTACAAGGTCTGTAATAAGATCGTCTACAAGGTCTGTAATAAGATCGGCTACAAGGTCTGTAATAAGATCGGCTACAAGGTCTGTAATAAGATCGGCTACAAGGTCTGTAATAAGATCGGCTACAAGGTCTGTAATAAGATCGGCTACAAGGTCTGTAATAAGATCGGCTACAAGGTCTGTAATAGATCGGCTACAAGGTCTGTAATAAGATCGGCTACAAGGTCTGTAATAAGATCGGCTACAAGGTCTGTAATAAGATCGGCTACAAGGTCTGTAATAAGATCGGCTACAAGGTCTGTAATAAGATCGGCTACAAGGTCTGTAATAAGATCGGCTACAAGGTCTGTAATAAGATCGGCTACAAGGTCTGTAATAAGATCGGCTACAAGGTCTGTAATAAGATCGGCTACAAGGTCTGTAATAAGATCGGCTACAAGGTCTGTAATAAGATCGGCTACAAGGACTGTAATAAGATCGGCTACAAGGTCTGTAATAAGATCGGCTACAAGGTCTGTAATAAGATCGGCTACAAGGTCTGTAAGAAGATCGGCTACAAAGTCTGTAATAAGATCGGCTACAAGGTCTGTAATAAGATCGGCTACAAGGTCTGTAATAAGATTGGCTACAAGGTCTGTAATAAGATCGGCTACAAGGTCTGTAATAAGATCGGCTACAAAGTCTGTAATAAGATCGGCTACAAGGTCTGTAATAAGATCGGCCACAAGGTCTGTAATAAGATCGGCTACAAGGTCTGTAATAAGATCGGCTACAAGGACTGTAATAAGATCGGCTACAAGGTCTGTAATAAGATCGGCTACAAGGTCTGTAATAAGATCGGCTACAAGGTCTGTAAGAAGATCGGCTACAAAGTCTGTAATAAGATCGGCTACAAGGTCTGTAATAAGATCGGCTACAAGGTCTGTAATAAGATCGGCTACAAGGTCTGTAATAAGATCGGCTACAAGGACTGTAATAAGATCGGCTACAAGGTCTGTAATAAGATCGGCTACAAGGTCTGTAATAAGATCGGCTACAAGGTCTGTAATAAGATCGGCTACAAAGTCTGTAATCAAGATCGGCTACAAGGTCTGTAATAAGATCGGATACAAGGTCTGTAATAAGATCGGCTACAAGGTCTGTAATAAGATCGGCTACAAGGTCTGTAATAAGATCGGCTACAAAGTCTGTAATAAGATCGGCTACAAAGTCTGTAATAAGATCGACTACAAAGTCTGTAATAAGATCGACTACAAGGTCTGTAATAAGATCGGCTACAAAGTCTGTAATAAGATCGGCTACATGGTCTGTAATAAGATCGGATACAAGGTCTGTAATAAGATCGGCTACAAGGTCTGTAATAAGATCGGCTACAAGGTCTGTAATAAGATCGGCTACAATGTCTGTAATAAGATCGGCTACAAGGTCTGTAATAAGATCGGCTACAAGGTCTGTAATAAGATCGGCTACAAAGTCTGTAATAAGATCGGCTACAAGGTCTGTAATAAGATCGGCTACAAGGTCTGTAATAAGATCGGCTACAAGGTCTGTAATAAGATCGGCTACAAGGACTGTAATAAGATCGGCTACAAGGTCTGTAATAAGATCGGCTACAAGGTCTGTAATAAGATCGGCTACAAGGTCTGTAATAAGATCGGCTACAAGGTCTGTAATAAGATCGGCTACAAGGTCTGTAATAAGATCGGCTACAAGGTCTGTAATAAGATCGGCTACAAGGTCTGTAATAAGATCGGCTACAAGGACTGTAATAAGATCGGCTACAAGGTCTGTAATAAGATCGGCTACAAGGTCTGTAATAAGATCGGCTACAAGGTCTGTAAGAAGATCGGCTACAAAGTCTGTAATAAGATCGGCTACAAGGTCTGTAATAAGATCGGCTACAAGGTCTGTAATAAGATTGGCTACAAGGTCTGTAATAAGATCGGCTACAAGGTCTGTAATAAGATCGGCTACAAAGTCTGTAATAAGATCGGCTACAAGGTCTGTAATAAGATCGGCCACAAGGTCTGTAATAAGATCGGCTACAAGGTCTGTAATAAGATCGACTACAAGGTCTGTAATAAGATCGGCTACAAAGTCTGTAATAAGATCGGCTACAAGGTCTGTAATAAGATCGGATACAAGGTCTGTAATAAGATCGGCTACAAGGTCTGTAATAAGATCGGCTACAAGGTCTGTAATAAGATCGGCTACAATGTCTGTAATAAGATCGGCTACAAGGTCTGTAGTAAGATCGGCTACAAAGTGTGTAATAAGATCGGCTACAAAGTCTGTAATAAGATCGACTACCAGGTCTGTAATAAGATCGGCTACAAAGTCTGTAATAAGATCGGCTACAAAGTCTGTAAGAAGATCGGCTACAAGGTCTGTAATAAGATCGACTACCAGGTCTGTAATAAGATCGGCTACAAAGTCTGTAATAAGATCGACTACAAGGTCTGTAATAAGATCGGCTACAAGGTCTGTAATAAGATCGACTACAAGGTCTGTAATAAGATCGGCTACAAGGTCTGTAAGAAGATCGGCTACAAAGTCTGTAATAGGATCGGATACAAGGTCTGTAATAAGATTGACTACAAGGTCTGTAATAAGATCAGCTACAAGGTCTGTAATAAGATCGGCTACAAGGTCTGTAATAAGATCGGCTACAAGGTCTGTAATAAGATCAGCTACAAGGTCTGTAATAAGATCGGCTACAAGGTCTGTAAGAAGATTGGCTACAAAGTCTGTAATAAGATCGGATACAAGGTCTGTAATAAGATCGGCTACAAGGTCTGTAATAAGATCGGCTACAAGGTCTGTAATAAGATCGGCTACAAGGTCTGTAATAAGATCGGCTACAAGGTCTGTAATAAGATCGGCTACAAGGTCTGTAATGAGATCGGCTACAAGGTCTGTAATAAGATCGGCTACAAGGTCTGTAATAAGATCGGCTACAAGGTCTGTAATAAGATCGTCTACAAGGTCTGTAATAAGATCGTCTACAAGGTCTGTAATAAGATCGGCTACAAGGTCTGTAATAAGATCGGCTACAAGGTCTGTAATAAGATCGGCTACAAGGTCTGTAATAAGATCGGCTACAAGGTCTGTAATAAGATCGGCTACAAGGTCTGTAATAAGATCGGCTACAAGGTCTGTAATAAGATCGGCTACAAGGTCTGTAATAAGATCGGCTACAAGGTCTGTAATAAGATCGGCTACAAGGTCTGTAATAAGATCGGCTACAAGGTCTGTAATAAGATCGGCTACAAGGTCTGTAATAAGATCGGCTACAAGGTCTGTAATAAGATCGGCTACAAGGTCTGTAATAAGATCGGCTACAAGGTCTGTAATAAGATCGGCTACAAGGTCTGTAATAAGATCGGCTACAAGGTCTGTAATAAGATCGGCTACAAGGACTGTAATAAGATCGGCTACAAGGTCTGTAATAAGATCGGCTACAAGGTCTGTAATAAGATCGGCTACAAGGTCTGTAAGAAGATCGGCTACAAAGTCTGTAATAAGATCGGCTACAAGGTCTGTAATAAGATCGGCTACAAGGTCTGTAATAAGATTGGCTACAAGGTCTGTAATAAGATCGGCTACAAGGTCTGTAATAAGATCGGCTACAAAGTCTGTAATAAGATCGGCTACAAGGTCTGTAATAAGATCGGCCACAAGGTCTGTAATAAGATCGGCTACAAGGTCTGTAATAAGATCGGCTACAAGGACTGTAATAAGATCGGCTACAAGGTCTGTAATAAGATCGGCTACAAGGTCTGTAATAAGATCGGCTACAAGGTCTGTAAGAAGATCGGCTACAAAGTCTGTAATAAGATCGGCTACAAGGTCTGTAATAAGATCGGCTACAAGGTCTGTAATAAGATCGGCTACAAGGTCTGTAATAAGATCGGCTACAAGGACTGTAATAAGATCGGCTACAAGGTCTGTAATAAGATCGGCTACAAGGTCTGTAATAAGATCGGCTACAAGGTCTGTAATAAGATCGGCTACAAAGTCTGTAATAAGATCGGCTACAAGGTCTGTAATAAGATCGGATACAAGGTCTGTAATAAGATCGGCTACAAGGTCTGTAATAAGATCGGCTACAAGGTCTGTAATAAGATCGGCTACAAAGTCTGTAATAAGATCGGCTACAAAGTCTGTAATAAGATCGACTACAAAGTCTGTAATAAGATCGACTACAAGGTCTGTAATAAGATCGGCTACAAAGTCTGTAATAAGATCGGCTACAAGGTCTGTAATAAGATCGGATACAAGGTCTGTAATAAGATCGGCTACAAGGTCTGTAATAAGATCGGCTACAAGGTCTGTAATAAGATCGGCTACAATGTCTGTAATAAGATCGGCTACAAGGTCTGTAATAAGATCGGCTACAAGGTCTGTAATAAGATCGGCTACAAGGTCTGTAATAAGATCGGCTACAAGGTCTGTAATAAGATCGGCTACAAGGTCTGTAATAAGATCGGCTACAAGGACTGTAATAAGATCGGCTACAAGGTCTGTAATAAGATCGGCTACAAGGTCTGTAATAAGATCGGCTACAAGGTCTGTAAGAAGATCGGCTACAAGGTCTGTAATAAGATCGGCTACAAGGTCTGTAATAAGATCGGCTACAAGGTCTGTAATAAGATCGGCTACAAGGTCTGTAATAAGATCGGCTACAAGGACTGTAATAAGATCGGCTACAAGGTCTGTAATAAGATCGGCTACAAGGTCTGTAATAAGATCGGCTACAAGGTCTGTAATAAGATCGGCTACAAAGTCTGTAATAAGATCGGCTACAAGGTCTGTAATAAGATCGGATACAAGGTCTGTAATAAGATCGGATACAAGGTCTGTAATAAGATTGGCTACAAGGTCTGTAATAAGATCGGCTACAAAGTCTGTAATAAGATCGGCTACAAAGTCTGTAATAAGATTGACTACAAAGTCTGTAATAAGATCGACTACAAGGTCTGTAATAAGATCGGCTACAAAGTCTGTAATAAGATCGGCTACAAGGTCTGTAATAATATCGGATACAAGGTCTGTAATAAGATCGGCTACAAGGTCTGTAATAAGATCGGCTACAAGGTCTGTAATAAGATCGGCTACAATGTCTGTAATAAGATCGGCTACAAGGTCTGTAGTAAGATCGGCTACAAAGTGTGTAATAAGATCGGCTACAAAGTCTGTAATAAGATCGACTACCAGGTCTGTAATAAGATCGGCTACAAAGTCTGTAATAAGATCGGCTACAAAGTCTGTAAGAAGATCGGCTACAAGGTCTGTAATAAGTTCGACTACCAGGTCTGTAATA